>NW_023619028.1:0-333 GCF_014905685.2 Nematolebias whitei
CCGGCGGCGCGGTTCTGCTCCGGTCCGGCAGCCCGGCGGCGCGGTTCTGCTCCGGTCCGGCAGCCCGGCGGCGCGGTTCTGCTCCGGTCCGGCGGCGCTTCAAAGCACCGGAGCGTCTCCTCCAGGTGAACACAACGACTCCACGGAGGTGGATCGTCCTTCAGTAAAAGTAACGGGCTGCTCACTGAAGCTGAGACCGGCTCTGTAGAAGACGAATTTCCCCACAGCCACCTCGATTCGGTTCTGGTCCAATTCGAGGGTCACAGGTACACTTCCCCCACACCTATGGAAACACCACGAGGGCCAGTCCAGCTGAAAACCAGCGAAATACCA
>NW_023619028.1:433-2420 GCF_014905685.2 Nematolebias whitei
GGGGGGGGAGCGGCCGATCGGTCCAGGGCCAAAAATATTATTATTTTTTTTTTTTTTTTTTGGACTGTCCCGTCCGGCTCTCTGAGTCACTGAACACCGAATTCGGTTGGAAGGAGGACCAACTTTAGTCCGGTTCGAAAAACGGGTCAGTTTGATGATAAAAGACTGCAGAGAAGCCGGAGGGAGCTGCTGTCCATCAGCTCGCCGGAAGTGAAGTGAACCAGGAAAAAATAGCTGTTTTAGTGTTGGCCAATGTTGATTAGCTTCAGTCACCATCTTGAATTGGGAACACCCAAACATTAATCAGCTGTAGATGTACATCCTGAACGTTTTAATGAAATCTGTCCAGTGGTTCATGAGATATTTTGCTAACAGACAAATGCAGTTGACTCTAATAAAGGTCAAGTTTTAAACACAGATCAGTTAAAGCTCAGAATATAAGTTAGAGATCAGCCTCAACTACTACCACACCCGATTTTTGCTATATCTGTAAAACTGTCTGAGTTGCAATTTGTTTGTGTTTCGTAATATTTCTTTGCTGCGGTGGCCATCTTGAATCTTGTTAATACTTAAACTTATTCAGTGTCAGAGGTAAATCCAATGATTTTTTTTTTATCTCTTCCGGTTGCTCCCTTCTTCAGGGGTTGCCACAGTGAAACTAAGTCGCACAAAGACTTTGCAGTTATTTTTCTGCCAGATGCCCTTCCTTATGCAACCGAAGACCACCGAGCTACCACAGCCCTCTGTGTGGAGCAGAGAGCTGATATCTAGGGTGACAAGGGTGGTGGGAGTTAAGGGCCTTGCTCAAGGGCCCAAAGTGGGGAAAATGAGGGTGGAGGCAGGTGTGGGTGCTTCACCAATCCCAACTACATTTTGATGTTGTCGGTACCAGGAGTTGAACCAGCGATCTTCCAATCACAGGCCCACCTTCTTTAACTTCTGCGCCACCACTCCCAATGATAAACTCAATGATCACTTTCTGAAAGTATCATTAAATATTATATTATTATATTATTATAGGTCTCTGGCTGTTTTGGTAACAGACAGAATAGCTAGCACACAGACATGGGCAAAAACATGATCGCTCTTTCACCTACAGTGGCGATTGGTAATCAGGAAATATAACGAGAAGCAGTAAACGGTAAAACAGCTGTCATTTCTTCTTACCAAAGCATTTTAATGTTCACCACAAGGTGTGAGGGGATAGAAAGGAACATGAGATGAGTAGACGGGACAGACGGAGAAACGTGAGAAGAAATGCAAAGCCTCTGAGCACAGCTGGGCCTGCTGTCATGTCTGCCTGTCACATGGGATTTGGCTCCAAAATACTGGTCCTTTCTGTCTCCAGAACACAGAAAATAGGCCACATCCTGATCCACTCTACCACCACAGAGCCCAATATATAAACCCAACAGCACAGACTGAAGGAGGATCACATCAGGGGAGGGAGATTAAGGCAACTGGAAAAAAAAAAAAAAAAAAAAAGCTGAAGGTGTTTCAGGTGGATTTAGGACAAAATACAGTTTTCTGTCTCACTGGTTTGTTTTTGAGCTGTGATCTCTTCTTGAAACATTTATTGCGCACTGCTGAAAGGTTAGACACTAGTTTAATTTAGAAAAATCCTCCAAATTGGATTATTGCTTTGAATGACATGTCTTCAACCATTCGATTTGGTCAGTTCTGTCTGGGATCACCACTGTGCCCACAGTGTTTACAGCATGGATACACTGTTGGCTCAAGACTGAAAATGTTGCTGGTCTATAGAATTGACTTTAAAAAAATAAATAAAAAAAATACAATAATACCAAGAACCTTGTGTTTATATATACCTATAGTTGTTAGATTCATTTTTCTCCAAAGTGGTTGTTAATAATAAACGAATATGTAATTCAGGTCACATGAAATTTGTGCAGTTTCTTTTTTGTTTCTGTGGGTTGAAGATGCTAATTATCGACACAAACTGAGATGTAGCCATCAAAAAAAAAAA
>NW_023619028.1:2520-15396 GCF_014905685.2 Nematolebias whitei
TACAGGTCCTTCTCGAAAAATTAGCATATTGTGATAAAGGTCATTATTTTCCATAATGTAATGATAAAAATGAAACTTTCATATATTTCAGATTCATTGCACACCAACTGAAATATTTCAGGTCTTTAATTGTTTTAATACTGATGATTATGGCATAGAGATGGCATATTATGGCATATTAGGCATAGGAGCCTGAGAACTGAAAGCTCTGCCTCCCATTCTACTTTTAGGTCGTTTTCACACTAGATAGTCCGGTAGACTTGGTTCGGTTCAGGACCAATATTTATGAGCTTTTGTTTACATTTGAGCTGGTGTGTTTGCATTCACACTGCACTGTGCAGTCGAGTCAACCTGTTGAACCAACCTATTCCCCCACTCGGCTGTGGGGGCGCTGCACCAAGAACTACTGAAAGAAACAACACAAAAACCTCTGAAGACACGTCTTCTTCTTCTTCTGTAAATAAAAATAAAAACAAAGTGGCATCAAGTTTTAGCAGTTTTAGGAATTATATTTTGTCATTTTTCAAAAATGGACAGCATGAGCAGAAGATGAGACAGAAGACCATGGAGAATATTGTTTTTCCACACAAGGCAGCTGACGGCTCCATATAAGGTCTGAGCAATGCGTGTTTGTTGACCCTGCGGAGCGGGGTCCGGTCTGTTTACATTCACACTGTACTCGAACCGTGCTGGAGTTCTCTTCTACCGGACCGAGACCTAGGTTTTAGCCCGGGCCAGAGTTCGCCTTTTTGTTCCGTGACAGAGTTCGATGGCGCGTTCACACCTCCCTAAACGAACCGGACTTTCAAGGAAAACGAGCTAGAGTTCGATTAAAGCGGACTAAACAGGGCTGGTGTGAATGCACCCTGAGAAACTCTAGGAACCTCCAGCAGAAAGCAGCTAAACCATTCAAACCGCACTACCAACATTTTTTTTGCAAACTCAAGACCCTCCATGGTCATGCCATTGTGTCATGCTTAAAGTAGAGCCTGCTGAGATATTATGTGCCTTAAGACCTCACCAAGTCCCTACAAAGACCATCCATGTTCTTGCTGGAGTCATCTTAAAGAAATCATTCTGTAGAGAATAATCAGTCCTTTGGATCACATGTAGATACCGGTGGACACACATCTGAAGTAATGAGAGGTTCAGTGTCTTGCCAAGGGACACTTCAGCATGCTAATGAAATCAAACCTTAGAGGATGTCTGATGTAACCACTGATCCACAGCTGACAAATGTGGAGTTTGACCCTGAGGGGGTTGCATAGATCCACAATAAAACAAAAAACAGCATAGTCTAGAACCACAGAAGACTCACAAGTTCACTATTACATGATCTACACATAGAACAATTACCAGTACATCAAAGTCCTGGAAATTCATTACACATGAATTTTAGGTTTCCAAACCTAGTTTACTCCTCTGTGTGTATGTTCCTGTTGATTTAGAACAGTTTTTGTTTCTGTGCTACTACACCTTGCAGCTTTGTGTGGGTTTAGAAAAGTAAGCACATAAGGTAGTACTGGGCCAGATGGTGTGCTGGAACTTAAATAGATGAGCCAAGATGTTACCATAGCTTGGCAATGAGACATGGATTGGTGTTGTAGGGATGGAAGCTCAAGAATTTTTTGAATGCACTTTCTGTGTAATACATCACTGAAGTGTCACATTCAAAAATGTGTTAATCTTTTTAGGAGCTGGGCAAGGTCTTGTTAAAGAACTCCTGATTCAGCATAAGTGAAGTTCTGCAAGTGTAACGTTTCTTGTTTTGGGTGTTTACAGATTTTCAGATTTGTAATACAAAGAAAAGTTTCGGGACATATGCACATAAATGAGCTGTAATGCTGTCATTAGTGTCACAGACGTTAGCTCTCAGGGAACAGATGAGCTGCACTGTCGGCCACTCTGTGGACCACACAGATACAGCCTGAATACTTTCATCTTGTTTCTTACAGTGCTGTGTGTACTTTATATGTTGTCTGTCTTAAACTGGTCTCTCTTGTAAATGAGTCATTGTGGCTCAATGAGACTAACCTGTATAAATAAATGTTGAATGAATGAATCTTTATCGCCTGCCAATGAAGGTTAAATGGCATGTTTGTCTTCTTATCTGACATGCTTGGAAAAAAATGTCCTGAATCAAAGAATAGATTTTAATGAAACTTAGAAAGTAATTAATGAATGCCCTATGCATCATCACTACACGGAGTATCACATTCCCCTGTTAGCACCCCAGCTCAAAGGTCAAGGTCAAAAATCAAGGTCAAATGTTGTATAAAGTCTTTGCTATAGCCATTGCTATAGATTGCTGTATTGCTGTGTCTTGGACGTATACTGTTCAGTATGCAGTAATCTTGTGTTTCAACATATAATGACTTCAGTCTAAAACTCTGGCACGACAGGTGGTGATGTGCATTCCTCCAAGGAACGCTAGATATTTGTTAAAACATGCTTTATTTTTGGAGTCTGTCAGTAAAAATTTTGTCCCTTCTTTTTCTCTATAAAGTGTTTAGTCATACCTGAGCAGATGAGATTCCCTCATCCCTTGTATTTGTGCATGGTGAGAACAAATACAGAAAAACGACCCACTTTATTGCCATAATGAGAAGTAATTTGATCTAATTTACCCCTCAAGCTCTACATAAATCAATTTAAAGGCCTGAAGTAATTTTCACTACAGTGGGTCAGCCCAAACAATAAAGGATTGTTTATTTTCTCTTTAAACCTCTCAAATCATTTTTTTTTTCTCACTAGTTCAATATAATATGAACTTCCTCATTTCTGATGCGAAGAAACCTAAAAAGTATTAAAATAGATGGAAAGATTGGCAACTAAATTGCTGTGTTTGTATGAGGTTGGACCCAGAAATGCAGACTGGCTCAAGGAATTTAGAAATAAATCAGAATTTTATGGTAAAATCAGAAGGCTGGTGCATCAAGACTTCCAACTGAGAGGAGGTACAAGAAAGCAACGAGAGACAAAGGAGTCTGAACGTGGCATAAAAATGCTCAATGTTCAGCTGGTGGGTCGTGAGAAACAGAAGGATGATATGATTCAGGAAACACCAACAATGACCTATAAACAAAGGACCAGCATCAGTCCTACAACAATACATGTATGCATCATAAAGCAATCAACTTTACAATGTTAAGAAAAGCTTTTTAATGGAATACTTTATTTCAAATAGCAAATAAAACAAAAAGAGTCTGTAAAGTAATGACATTATGAGGAAAAACTTTGCTATGTCTCCTACTTGAAACTGAAAGTGTCCAATTCTTCCATGTATTTTTGGGACATGAAGTAAAAGTTCCACCTCCTTGTCAGCCCATACAAACCAAGGACGGGTAACATTTTGTCATCAGAGGTTCATATCAAACTATTTAAAGCAATCAAATGCCTACAAAGTGACTTAGATTTTTTTTTTTCCATGCAGATGTTTTTTCAGATGATTTCATTTTTCCATTTCTCATTGGGATAAGTTGGAGCCCAGCTAGCATTCTTGGTCAAGATATTTATCCCCAATATCCTCTAGAAGTATAAAACATATTTTCTATGAACTTGAAATAAAATGTTGGTTAGCTTAAAATAGGAATCAAACCTGTAATGTTTTCGTTTTAAAGTCTTTAAGGTTTAGTCTAGTTCAGGAAACGCCAACAATGACCTGTGTAGCAGAGGAAATGTTTTGGCTTATCAAAGTCCAAACGTTTTACATGTGTATAGTGAAGAACTTTCATTTAGAAGTTTCATTGATAAAACGATTCATGCACCCATTTTTATTTCAGGATAATGGGGGCAATATGGAAATAGTCCAAGGGCAACTTTTGGGTCTTGAGCTCTATGTTGCCCCAGTTTTTGTTCCTTTTTTCGCCATCCATCTTTTTCTTCTTGTGTTTTCAGTTTGGTGCTCTTTAGTGTCTACAGATGTAGCTGCTCTACATCTTTGTAGTTTCTGGTGTATTTTCATGGCGGCATTGCAGCACCACATATGGGCCCAGCCAAATTAGAGTTTGGGTCATTTTCTGTGTTTCTGTGTGGAAGAAAACATTTTAGACCCCGTCTCCAAAGACAAAAATTGTTTTGGGAGTAACGTTTCTGTGCGGACGGACTCAAGAGTTTAATCACCAGTGAGAACATTTCATATGCCCAGGTACTTATTACTAAAAAAAAAAGTTGTCAGGTTGATGAGATTTTTAAGAAACACCTCTCAGCATCAGCTATTATTCTGATGATGAGGATGTTTAAAAGGACCAAAGTTTCAAAAACGTCTCCAGGACGTTGTTTCTCTGGAGAACCTGATCCAGTGCCAGAGCACCACAGCAGCTCTTTAACTCCTGCTCTCTATGGGATATGTCCTCAGGGGGACATTCAGAGCCAAACATCTGTCAACACTGGTCGAACAGGTCTGCATGAAGAAGTGTGGTCAGTAACGGAGAACTGTTCTCTGAGTCAGGATTGTGTCACAGATTAAACATAATGTTAGTTTTAAAGACTGACCACAGTGGATGTAACGCCATAAATACTCAAAATGGGATGATAGTTTATAAATTTGGCATTAAATGTGGTGGGCGATATGCACTCCTTAAAAATATTTTGAGTTTTATTTCTCTTGAATGATTATATTTACATTCATTTAGCTGTTGGTCACTGGTTTGTGTTTGAAGCTTCCTCACAGTCTCAGCCCTCTTCCTCTGTCTCTGTAGAGTTTGTGTTTTCTACTGGTCTGTTATTGCATGTCCTCAGCTTCTGCCAGCTCCACATTATCTATCTGCTTTGCTTTTCTCTATCAACATAAGCCCCCCCCCCCCCCCCCCCCACACACACACACACACACACACACCACACACACACAGGCTATCTGACAGAATCCCAATACACTTAATGAAGGAAGTGATGAGTTATTGACAGCTGCTGTGCATCTAAAGATGCTGAGGTGTCTGCTGCTGCCTCTTGTGTGCTGACACACACACACGCACACACACACACGCACGCACACACGCACACACACACACATAGGTGGCCTTGAATTTTAAATCCAGAGTTTGAAACTGATTAAAGTAAAACAGTAATCTCACTGGCAGTGAGTGAAAACTGAGACAGTTGTGAAGAACAACATTCTCACCCACTCATGTCTGTGCACGTATTTGTTTGTCTACAGTGTTAGCAAAATATCTCTTGATCTACTGAATGTAATTTGACGGAAGATTTGGAAAGCAAAAAGTACATTTACAAGTTGTTTTTTGGAGTCAGTCCAGTTCAAGATGGCCACCACAGCTTTGTGCAATCAAAAGAATGTCTATTAATCAATCAAAATGACAGATACTGCGTTAAAAATGTTGTGTGGAACTGGGTAAATGCCAATTCTTATTTATATTCAGCGCTCATTGACTGCAGATGTTTTTAAAGCCTTTTCTTTAATAAAACGACAACTTCTCAACAAAAAACCTGAGTCTGAAATGTGGCAGACAAAATGCATTACTTCAAGAAAACCTGAAACTTCAGTAATCTCATTGTCATTGGGCCTGCGTGTGTATGTGTTTATTAGGTTACAAACAGCATTCTGCAAAGCTAGTGTATGTGTTGGATATGTTGGTCTTTTAAAGCTTCTGTGTGTTGCACAGTTAAACGTCTGAGCGGCAGCAGATCTAAGGGTCCAATTAGAGCTACTGACTCAGGATTTTCTTTCAGGCTAATTACCAGATTTAGAATAATGAAGATCTGTACACAAATGCTCACCATTTACCCACGCTTGGTCAAACTCAAACAGTAACCCTCAAAAAGGACAAAAGAACTCATGAAGTCTCAACCATTTAATTTTTGAAGACTTCATGCACACCCCCAGGATTAAAAACGTAAACATATCCACCCCTGTGATCCTTTACCCTTCGTCCTTTTTCTCCTCTTTCCTTCTCTTTTTATTGTCCTCCTCCCTGTTTGTGTGAAAGTAAACATTAAAACCCAGCAGAGCCAGAGTCCTAATGTTGTTGACTTCCTCATTCATTTCTCCGGATAAGCAAATATGTTGAACAAAAATATAAAAGCAACACTTTTGTTTGTGCTCCCATGTTTCATGAGCTGAACTCTAAATATCTAAGATTTTTTTCATTGTACACAAAAGGCCTTTTTCTATCAACTATTGTTCACAACTTCGTGTATATACAGTACATATGTGTTAGTGTGCACTTCTCCATTGCTGAGCTACTCCATCCATTTCACAGGTGTGGCATATCAAGGGTAGACAGCATGATTATTGCACAGGTGAGCCAGTTTATAGTTGATGAAAATCCATCTAACAGAACAAACTATTTTCCTTGATTCAATTAGGCAGGCATTTCAACAGCAACAAAAGTCTACCAAAGAACTTTATGTAAAGTTGTAAAAGTAGCACAAACACCTCGACTGCACATAGAACAGAGACGTGAAGCACAGAAATACAGTGTTAACTTTTCGTGCTTAGCACTGTTGCCTCACAGCAAGAAGGTCCCGAGTTCAATCCACGCTTTGGACCTGGGGACTTTCTGTGTAGAAGTTTGCACATTCTCCTTGTGTTTGCGTGGGTTTTCTCTGGGTACTTTGTTTTCCTCCTACAGCTAAAATCAGTCATGTTGGGCTGATTCAGGCCCAGGAGGACCTGAACCAGAGATCTGTGATCGCAGTGGGATTTGCCTGGTTAGATAAAGGGTAATGAATAAATAATGAAATGAATAAAAAATATGCCCTTAGAAGAATGACAAAAGATTGAACCGAGATTAAAATCAAGATTATAGCAAAGTAGCTACTGTCTGTGTTGTCTTTGACCAGCGGCATATTTATTCCCAGTTGAAGGCCTTGGAGGATATTTTGAACCCTCACTGTGCTTGCTTAACATGCCACAAGGTATGAAGGACAGCATTTAAACATCTTTAAACAGACCTCTGAAATCCACATCATAAGCCCCCCCCCCCCCCCCCCCCCCAAAAAAAAGGCTTGCTTGAAAATAGAGACTCGATTAGAAATCTCTCTTGCTTTCTTCTCATAGAAGATCAACCAGTTTGCCAATGACGGCACTTTCTGTAGGATGAATCATATCCAATCCATTCTGGCATTAATGTAAGCTACAATGTGAATTACTGTGGAAACTAATGTTGGCTATCATAAACAAACAAACAAAAAAAAAACATACACCATACTGTAGATATCCTGATGTTACTCAATAATCCAGGTAGATAAATCTAACAAGGTTGACCTCTCTAAGTGGCTTTAAGCATGTTGGATTTCTGGCAAGAACCAATGCAGACATGTTCCTGTTTTTAGTTTTCTACATTCGCCTTAGAATCTAGCTGTTTTTGCTACTTTTTTTGGCCATCTTATTTTAATTTGTAAAAAAAAAAAAAAAAATCTGAATGCCTCTTTTATGATTGTCTATTGTTGTTGTTGGCATTGTTGTCATCACTCTTTGTTAAAATCAGGTCTCTCTTGTAAGTGAGTCCTCGAGGCTCAGTGGGACTAACCTGTATAAATAAAGGTTGAATGAATGAAAAAAGGTTAAGTCAGGTCCTCTGGATGGACTCTTCTTGTTAAAAAGTTTCATCTTTTATCCAATATACTTTGTCAGTCTGAGGAGCTGCAACAAACTTAGTCTTATAAATAGCTACTTCTCATAGAGGATCAGCCAGTTTGCTAGTGACAGTGTTTACGTATCTGTCCAGAGGGAACTATGGGAACTGAGTGATTACACCACTCTTATCGGAACTCTTGCAGTGCCTCTGTGAGTGTCTTTGGACATGCTCACCTCATTTGCATCCCCCTCCCCCCACGCGGAATGTCGGCGTCATTATGTGCAAGTTTTTTTTTTTTTTTTCATTTTCAGGCTAATAATCTTCAGCCAAAGATTAAGAGCATGTTAGGAATTTGCCTCTACCATCTACTTTGTATGTTGTCATTTTCACCATTTTATTGTCTGTTCAAACAGGTCTCACTTTTACATGAGTCTTTGAGGCTCAATGCGATTTATCTGTTTAAATAAAGGTTGAATGAAATAAAAAGGCCACTTGCTATGCACCATAGATGCAGAACTGCAAAAATACAATAGTTCCAGTTAAATGATAAACACATTATCTGGTGCCTACCAATCTGTCAACTGATGGGCGCTTGCTATTATAATAGCAAGCGCCCATCAGGGCACTAATGATCAGTCAGCTGATGGTCCTCCTTTTGCAGGTGAACAGCTAGTTCTGGCTGTAAGCAGCAAACTGGTTGGTCCACTATGAGAAGTTGCTGTTTATATCTGAGTCTATTGCAGCTCCTCAGAGTGAACAAGTCTTTTGGATAAAAGACGAAATGTTTCAACAAGAAGGATCCGTCCAGAGAACCTGACTTAACCTTGTTATATTTATCTATCTGGATTAATGAGCATGCATCAAGATAGTTGTTTTTGTTTCGGTCAAACCAAGTATATTTTGCTCTGTATGACATTATGCATTATTTTAACATGTCACATGTGCTGTGAACGATCTTGTATTATAATATTTGCCAGACTAACTGTATTTTAGCTAAACCGGTCTCTCTTGTAAATTAGTCTTTGTGACTAAAGCCCCCATTATACTGCCGCGTACGTCTGTTCACGCGTACGTACGCGTGTACTGTACGCAAAGGGTTCAGACTTCAGACTCCAGCGTACACCCTGAGCAGCTGCAGAGCAGCTTCACAGACAAGGGGCGTTTACCTTTGGGACAAATTGAGGTTGCCAATTGGTCATTTGCTGACACGCCTACTGGACTGATTGACAGTTCTCACCATTTCAGTCATGGCATCAATGGAGGAGGAAGAGATCGCTGCCTCTTGGCAAAAAAACAAAAGAAAAGGCCAGATCAGGGCTGAAGAAGGAGAATTTAATACATTGTTGTCACATACAAAACAGTCCGTTGCCAGGCAGTTTATTGTGCGACACCACGTACGCGTATGCGGTCGTAAAAAAATTGAGCTTTGCACGGACATGCCCTGGGGGGTACGCTCGTACCTCTGCGTACGTACTTGCGTACCTCTGCGTATGTACGTACGCGGGAGATACTGGGGGCTTTAGTGAGACTAACCTGTATAAATAAATCAATCAACCTTTATTTATACAGGTAAATCCCATTGAGCCTCGAGGACTCATTTACAAGAGAGACCTGATTTCAACAAAGAAAGATGACAACAATGGACAACAGCAACAACAATAAGCAGTTATAAAAACTCATACTACAGTTTTTTTTTTTTTTTTTTTTTTTTTTTAAACAAATAGGATGGCTAAAAGGAAAAAGGTAACAAAACCAAAAAAACTACTAGATTCCGAGACAAATGTATAAAACTAAAAACAGGAACATGTCTGCATTGGTCCCTGCCAGGAGTCCAACAGATTCTTAAAGCCACTTAGAGAGGTCAAGGTCGAGAGCTTCAAATCTTTTTGTAAGATATTCCAGGAAACAGGAGCGGAGTAGGAGAAGGCCCTTTTGCCTAGTTCAGTCCTCACTGAGGGAACACTGCAGGTAATAATGTCCTGAGAGCGCACTCCGTAGCTGCACTCACGCAGAGACATGTAGGAGGAGATGTATGAAGGCAGCAGACCAAGAAGTGATTTAAAGATGAAAATGTACCAGTGAGAGAGTCTGCGTGAAGTTAATGATGTCCAGTTAACCAGTGAATACAGGGTGCAGTGGTGGGTACGATAATCACAGCCAGTTATGAATCTTAGTGCACCATGATAGACAGCATCCAACATCTGCAGGGTTCTTGTAGGAGCGTTCATGTAAATAATATCACCAAAATCAATTGAGGGAAGGAAAGTCACAGATACAAGGCGTTTTCTAGCATTCAGGGTTAGACAGGATCTGTTTCTGAAAAAGAAACCCAGTTTAACTTTCAGTTTCTTTACCAAGTTTTCCACATGGAGCTTAAAAGAAAGATGTGAGTCGACCAAGATACCCAAATATTTATAGGAATCAACAAACTCAATGGGGACACCATTTGAGGATAAAATCGGAGGAAGAACTGCTGGGACCAACTTCCTATTTGAAAAAAGCATCCCTTTGGTTTTTTCGGCATTTAGGACAAGTTTGAGGTGAAACAAATCAGTCTGGATGTAGTTAAATGCAGATTTCAGAAGCTGGAAAGCCTTAGCAACTGTTTTAGCTCGACAATAAACAACTGTGTCATCAGCATAGAAATGTATGGATGCATTAGGGATGTTTTTACCTACATTATGTATGTAGATTGTAAAGAGGGTGGGTCCTAAGACTGAGCCTTGTGGTACACCATTGTTGACTGTTAAATAACTGGAGGAAGTACCATTATGTTGAACACATTGCCTCCGGTCTGAAAGATAGTTAGAGAACCAACCAATGGTGTGATCTGAGAAACCGATTTCAGAGAGTTTATGACACAAGATGTTCTGATCCACAGTGTCAAAAGCTTTAGACAGGTCTAAGAAAAGTGCAGCACAATAATCCTTAGCATCCAGTGCTTCAACAACGTCATTAAGAACCTTCAGTGAAGCAGTGGTTGTGCTGTGTTGTTTCCTGAAACCAGATTGATGTGGAGGTAAGATGTTAAATGAGTCCAGGTAATTTTTGATTTGAGAGTTTATCAGTTTTTCTAGAACCTTGGCTAAAATGCAGAGTTTAGAGATTGGTCGATAGTTGTTCAGTGAGGTGGGGTCTCCTCCCTTCAGCAAAGGAAGAACAAAGGCTGTTTTCCAAGTGTCTGGGATGGAGTTTTGTCTTATGGAGAGATTGAAGATGTGGGTCACAGGGACTGTGATGATATGAGCAGCCAGCCTTAAGAAATAAGGTGGAAGTTCATCTGGACCTGCAGATTTTTTAGGATCAAGATCTTTTAACAGTTTATTGACCTCACTGACTGAGAATGGAGAAAAAGAGAAGGTGTGATTAACTGAGGATTGACTTGTAGGAGGGATTTGATTTGTAGAAGTTTGGTTATTAAGTAAAGTGGCTGATTTTCCATTAGTTACTGTGTCAAATAAAGAACCAGAAGCAACAAAATGTTTGTTGAGACAGTTCAGGATCTCGTGCTTATTTGACACAGGAGCAGAGTTAACGAGAAGTTGTGATGGGAGGTCAGATGATTGGGGGGTGCCTGAGAGAGATTTAATTGTTTTCCAGAATCTGTTAGGGTCATTTAGATTTTTGGAAGTCTGAGATAAGAAATAGTTTCGTTTTGCTGCTTTGACAGCAGTTGTACATTTATTCCTCATCTGTCGAAAACTCAACCAATCAGTGTCTGAGTCAGATTTTCTCGCTGCGGCCCAAAGATGATCTCTCCTGTGCAGGAGGTCAGCTAGCTCTGGAGTAAACCAGGGGCTGTCTCGTCCCTTTATTCTGAACTGACGAAAAGGAGCATGTAAGTTCAGGAAATAAATGAAATTATTATGGAAATAGTTCCAAGCAGAGTTCACGTCATCAGTTAACAGAATACGATGCCAGTCAAAGTGAGACAGATCCCAGAGGAATGACTGTTCACAGAAATGTTTCAGATCCCTTTTTTTAATTAATCTGGGCTTAGAAGGTGGAAGTTTACTATTTCTTAAAGCCGCTGTCACACAATGATCACTCAAAAGATCAGCGAATACACCTGTACCAGGGAATTTGTGAGGCATATTAGTTAGAAACAGGTCTAAGATGGAGGAATTGTCAGGATGGCTTTTATTTAATCTGGTGGGGGAGTCGATCAGTTGGGTTAAATTAAAAGACAAGCAACATTCCTTGAATTTGTCACAGAGGGGGGTCGACTTACACCAATCAATGTTGAGATCTCCTGCCAAAAAGATCTCTGTGAATTTTAAATTACCAAGGAATTCCTTAATGGCATTTAATGCTTCAGGTGAAGCTGTGGGGGGGCGGTAGCAGCAGACTACAGTTAAAACCTGGCCTCCATTCAAGGTGATGTTTACAGATAAAACTTCAAACTGGTTTGGAATTGTTTTGAAAGTCACAAGACTTGAAACCAGAGTGTCTCTAATGTAAATAATGACTCCACCCCCCCTTTTCTGACGATCACAGCGGTAGATGTTAAACCCATTGATTGCCACGTCATTATTCATTACAGATTTGTTGAGCCAGGACTCAGAAATAAAGATAACATCAGCCCCAGAAGAACTGACCAGGATTTTCACAGCATCAAGTTTTTTCAGAAGGCTACGAGCATTTACATGCAGAAAATGGAGCCCAGAGGCGTTTTTAAAGTCATTTGGTGTGCTGTAATTAGTGGGGGGTCCAGGATTAGGTTGAATTCCTGAGAGCAATAACAACATTATTATCAGACATTTTTTTGAGTTTTTTGTGACTGATGTGTAATTACAGCAGTTAACAGTGTGACAATTAGCCCCCATAATCGAACCATGAGAAACATTAATGAAGACGCGATCATTCAGAACCCAAAAACAGTGAAAGTTGCAGTGATGGACAGATTCAGGTGTATTAACAAGATTCAGTGACTCCAGATAATCTGAGAACTGAAAATAGTGACAGTAATATGAATGATGCAGAAAAGATTCAGACCATAAAATGTCACAGATCAAATGGGCAAACAAACCCGACGAGGTGGCCCAACTGCAGTTTGAGTCAGGCTGAGAGGGGCTCCGGCCCCCCTGTGAAGATGGATGGATGGATGGATGGATGCTCCCATGAGAAACAGAAGCTGGGTCCAGAATCAACAGGCCGAAACAGAAACAGAAAATTCGCAGCAAATAGCAGAGCGAGCTGTCAGAAAGTCCTCCTGAAGTGAAAGGCATGGTCCAAGTTCGTTTCAGGTCAACAGGGGCCAACAGCGTGATCCGGAATAAAATTAATTATTATCCAGGTGAGTTTGGATGGAGGCCTGCAGCAGCTCCGATACAAACTCCGA
>NW_023619028.1:15496-15780 GCF_014905685.2 Nematolebias whitei
GGCACCCCCGGTGAAAAACGAGACTGACCGGAGAGGCTGAGGCTGAAGTCGGCAACTGGTCCGGTCCGGTTCTGCTCCAGTTCGGCTCCGGCGCTCCAAGCACGAGAGACGAAGAGGCTGAAGATATCCCTGGCCCGGTTTTGCTCCGGTCCGGCGGCCCAGTCCGGTGGCGCGGTTCTGCTCCGGTCCGGCAGCCCAGTCCGGCGGCGCGGTTCTGCTCCGGTCCGGCGGCCCAGTCCGGCGGCGCGGTTCTGCTCCGGTCCGGCAGCCCGGCGGCGCGGTTC
>NW_023619028.1:15790-16051 GCF_014905685.2 Nematolebias whitei
CTGCTCCGGTCCGGCAGCCCGGCGGCGCGGTTCTGCTCCGGTCCGGCGGCGCTTCAAAGCACCGGAGCGTCTCCTCCAGGTGAACACAACGACTCCACGGAGGTGGATCGTCCTTCAGTAAAAGTAACGGGCTGCTCACTGAAGCTGAGACCGGCTCTGTAGAAGACGAATTTCCCCACAGCCACCTCGATTCGGTTCTGGTCCAATTCGAGGGTCACAGGTACACTTCCCCCACACCTATGGAAACACCACGAGGGCCAG
>NW_023619029.1:0-10579 GCF_014905685.2 Nematolebias whitei
AGTAGTGGCTGAGACTAATCCCCAACACATGTTCTGAGTGTTAACACGTTGCTTCAGATCTTTGTGTTCAATTTTGTCTTTAACTAATGTGTCAGCTCTGTCTTTGAGCAAAATATCTCCTGAGCAAATTGACTGATTTCAATGAAACTTTCAGAAACTAACTATTGAATAAATCTCTATAACTGATTTTAAAAAGTGACAGAATCTGCGGCCTCCATTCAAGATGGCCACCACAGCCAACTGACCTTAGAAAACAAAAACTTGACAACGATTCTGTGAATTTTTTGTGCTGGCATTCTGTGTGCTTAAATCTTAATCGCTGACTTTTGGAGTCAGCCCTGTCTGTTAGCAAAATATCTCAGGAAAGAAGTGAAGGAGCTTGATAAGATGTCCAGGAAGTACTCATTGAACACACGTCTGCAACCGATTACTTTTTAGAGTTGGTCCACTTAAAAGTGGCCACCACAGCTCTTCAAAACTTGCCAACACTAAAATGACCATAACTCCATCATTTTAGCAGATATCAAGGTAATAAGTGATGTGGTCGTAGCTGAGAGTCATTCAGAACTCAAACTCCATTTATCACGTCACAAAGTTATTTCAAGGTTCTATTTTAAGGATTTGTCATTCCTCAACGTGAGAATGTTTGTAGTCCATGAAATTTAAGTTAACTTTCTGTGAGGTAAATATCTCTTTATAATTCTGTTTTAAACAGTTTGTGACGTTTTTGTGGTAAATACTTCTGCTGGTTGGTTTTGTGTTGGGTCAGGACCCTGGGGGGACAGGAGTGGACACCGGGGAGCATGGGGTGGGCGTGTCCTGCTGACGGCCAGATAAATGGGCTGTTGTTGTCTGCTGTCTTCAGTTTCTCCAGCAGTTCATCAGGCTCTCAGGTCAGCTGCCCTTTGTCTCTTTTACCGTCCATCTGTGAACTCTAAGAGCCAACATGGAAGCCATCAAGAAAAAGATGCTTATGCTGAAGTTGGACAAGGAAAATGCTCTGGACCGGGCCGAACAAGCCGAGGCAGACAAGAAAGGAGCTGAAGAGAGAAGCAAACAGGCAGGTTATAAAAAACAAACTCTTGTATCAAATCTGTATGAGATCAGTCCTTCTCATCAATCAGTAATTTAACTAAACCCACAAATTTAATAGAACTTAATAAAAGAAGAAAACAATGTGTGTTCACGTGACTGGTGTCCTAAGCCTGTTTAATGTTTCGTACCGTCAGCATGAAGACGAGCTGCTGCAAATGCAGAAGAAGCTGAAGGGGACAGAGGACGAGCTGGACAAATACTCTGAAGCCCTCAAAGACGCTCAGGAGAAGCTGGAGGTGGCGGACAAAAAGGCTGCTGACGTGAGTCGACCTGTTCCAAGCAGCTAACGCCCATTTAGTAAAGCTGAATAACAACGCTCACCAGCGCTGTCACTCCCTGACAGCTCTCTGAACAGAACAGGCAGACAGAAACACAGACTAGAAAGTACACCTCAGACAAACAGACACTTGAAATAACTTCTAAACTGTTCATGGCAGAAGTATGTTGAACATCCCGATTCATGCTCAATAATCCAGGTAGAAAAATCTAACGAAGTAAAGTCAGGTCCTCTGGACGGATTCTTCTTATTGAAACATTTTGTTATTTTATCCAAAAGACTTCTTCAGTCAGAGGAGCTGCAACAAACTCAGTCTTATAAACAGCACCTTCTCATTTCAATTTTAATTTCAAAGATACTTTATTAATCCCAAAGGGAAATGAATCGTTGTTCAACCAGTTCATCATCCAGTTTTCTGGTGACAGCCACATCTTGTTGTCCACATGCAATAGGAGGACCATCAGTCTAACAATAGATCGTGTGTGCCCTGATGGCTGCTGGCTATTCAGCCATCTCTATGAAGAGAAACTGTCCATCATTAAACAGGGGTGGAGGCCTCCGGGTTCAACTGTCCCTCTCTTACAATGCTGTTATTGCTAGTATCACTCAGCCCTCTGTGAATAGCAAGCAGCCGTCGGGGCACTAACGATCAATCGTTAGACTGATGGTCCTTCTTTTATATGTGAACAACTAGTTGTGGCTGTCAGCATCAAACTGGTTGATACACTAGAGAAGGTGCTGTTTATAAGAGTTTGTTGCAGCTCCTCAGACTGAAGAAGTCTTTTGGATTAAAAAAATGAAACGTTTCAAGAAGAAAAATCAGTCCAGAGGACCTGACTCAACTTTGTTAGATATCTGTTAAACATTAAAAAGACTCTAGTTTTGTAAATTTCATCTCCATCATGTGACTACCAAACATTAACCCAAGCAGCAGGTTTGGATTTATTGTCTTCTTTTTTTGTCTGAGTTGCGTCAGGAGCAGTGAGTCAGAATGAGACTTAATGGAAAGAAGAGGGGGGAAAGTACTTCATGAGTCTTAACTAACTGCACCGCACGTAAAAAGATGAACGATCGGACTTTTTTTCTGTGATGAAACAAAATGTGAATCTTGTCTCTTAAATTAAAAACCAAACCAAAAATGGGTGTTTTTAAACGTTAGACTTGATCAGGAGAATAGAACGCAGAGATGAAGAGTTTTACTCAGTGGTGCCACACATGGACATAAAAACAACTTTACAAATGACACAGTGTTTACAGAATAAAACGAACTGACTGAAACTATTATATTTATTGCACCAGACTGCTTCATCGAGGTACAAACAAATGTAAACGTTTTACTACTTGTTTCTATTTGTTTCATCAACTGGAATACATTTGAAGTAGTTTGCAGCGAAGTGATGCGGCAAGAAACAGAGGAAACAGTGCAACTAAACAGAAACAGTGAAAGGAAGATTGCGAAATAAAGCCCTAGATGTATGAGTTATGGGTCGACGAAGCAGACGATGCGTTTATGGTAAAACATGGCAGAATACACAAACACCACTCCCTAGATTTGGATCTTGACAAGATCTTTTAATTCTGAAAAATTTAAATAAAAATCTCAGCTTCAGTTTTTTATTGCAGCTTGATGTGAAAGGAGATTTTGTTGAGGGGGAGACTCAATCTTGGATTCTTGTAAAAAAAATAAAAGCCACGTTTTTGCATTTGAAAGAACGGGTTTAGTCTCATCTGCAGTTCGGACAGCGCGACTCGTCCCACACAGTGTCAGGTCCGGACCGAGCGGGCCTGCTGATCCACGGCCTCTCTGTGACATTCCATTCTCATGGCATCCCAAACGAGTGCAGCTGTCGGCAGGATTCAGAGACCTATTTTGACTGTGATGTCACTTGCTCAGCCTTGACTGGAAGCTGAACAATGGCTATGGTCCATTTTAGACGCATCAGTCATTGCGTCCAGGTCACGGTCTAGCAGGGGTGTCTTTCAGCTGGCCCTTCATTTATGTGCGCTTCTGGTGAAAGACGATCATTTGAGTTGGACAAAGACGTAACATTTAGGTAGAGTTCACAGCTAAAGGGACAGTTCAGCCATCTTTGAAGAAACGTTCTATGTTTAGTATCTCCTCAGCCGTGTTATGAATCAGGGAGAATGGAGGATGAAGAGAGAAGCAAAAGTCTTCCTGTGAGCAACTGATTGCCACGTTTTCATTGCTGTTCAGCCTCATTAAACAACTCTTTATCAAAAACAACACAACAGTGTGAAAGAATGTTACTTTAGCTAATATTTAACTCTTTACACTCGGTTACAAAAGATCAAGGTCAAGGTCAAGATTTCTTTATTGTCATTCTTACCACATGTGGTACATGTGATGGAACAAAATTGTGTACACAGAGTCCCAGTAACATGCAACAAAAGTATAAATTGTAAAGACAAACAGTAATAAGATCTAAGACATGAACTAAGAATTATGCTAAACTAAGAATACACTATACAAAATCAAAACACCGAACAACAGCAGCATGAACATGACTCTGTGTGAGCAGATGACCTAAAGGGGACCAAAATTAAAAACTTGGTCCAAGCCATGGGCCAGTCAAGTCAGACACCCAGCATCTTTTCCTGCAGGTTCATCATTTAGTTTGATGGGTTTCAGTAAAGGTTCTACTCTTTCACATCAAAGTCAGATTACTGAAAAATCCAAACTTTTTCTGGCTTCACAGTTATCTGTCATGAGAAGTCTGCACTAAAAGAAGTCCTTTTCAACAAAATGAGAAGCAATACAATTATTTTACATATAAAAAATCATATTGGGGGTGGGGACATATACGTAAGATGATAGCAATATGTATAGGCATGTCATTTTTTACAAAGAGTTCTGATTTAAACCCGAAAAAAGATTTAAACATTGGCCCTGGTTTGGTTAGCTTTTAGCCTAGCATGGATGAAGATTTTTGCATCTTCCTCCACTACCTGACCTCTAACTGATGATATGGTGCTAACAAGTGGTAACTCTCAGAACATCACTTCAAAGTTAACTGAACTATCCCTTTAAAGCAGAAATAAATCTACTTAAATAACCAAAAATGTGGACTCAGCTAGACTGGGGTCTGCAACATGCGGCTCTGGGGCCAAACGGCCCCTTTATTGTTGCTCTTTGAAGCTTTGACTAAAAATATTGCGAAATTTTACCAGTGTTCATATTCATGACCATGCCAGAAAAAAAGTTATTAGTTTTATTGACTATTTATTGGAAATGTGTGAAATCAATTTAACTTAAAATTTAAATTTAACTTAATATTAAATTACAAGAAGCCAAACTTTAAAATTATAAGGGTTTTATCATTTCAAAGTGGATACCCAATATTTTTCACAAAAAATAGACAGAAATCAGACTTGGCGTAAATTTTACACAGATGGTGTATTTTGGTTCTTGCTTTTGGTCCAACATGTAATACCAATACATTTTTTTTTGTTTTTTATTAAAGAGCTTTCTTTTATAAACATAAAGAGCTGTTTAGCTGCTCTGAATAAGCTTTATTTTGAAGAAGAGCTACAAATGGCATTTATGACCCAGTCTTAAAATAAAGGAAATGAAACATGCCAGTTGTCTATTCTGTTTTTTTATTCTTCAGCTGAGTTCATCCTCAGTCACTGCTGAAGAATGTCGAGTCTCCATATAGAAGGCACAGCTGTCACCAAACTAACACTTGTATAGCTAAATTAGTTTAGACCAACGTGAGCAAGCTCCAACCTTTAGTGCCAACCTTCCCAGTCTTCCACAGAGCTATCACAATGGAGGTGGTTACTTGTTACACCCAGAACAGAGGGACTGAGATGAAACTGAATCAGCTTGGAGTAAAAAGTGATTTTATTTACAGTATTTGAACATTTACAGTTGGCACTGGGAGGATCTGAAAAAGAAAGTAAGGTAAGCATGACTTTTGGTAGGTGGTGGTGAGGTTAGGAACAGATCATCTTTCCTTACAGATTTCTTGGTGGTTCCGTGGCATTTGAGGGAGAAGGTGGAAGATTCCAGGTATGTATGATCAGCGGAGGAGGAGAAGTTGACATGATAGTGGAGGTTACCATAAAGGATTGTAGTCGGACATGTGGTGAGAGGCTGAGGAGCAGCAAGACGGTCTGAGGCCATGGTAAGAGATCACAGGAGTTCAGGGTGAGGCTCGTCTTGGAAGCACAAAGGAGAAACAGACAATCCAGGATTTGGCCACAGGGAGACAGGTTCTAGGAATCAGGTAAGTATAAATCATTTATGAAAACACTAGGAGGCTGACAACAATACTGATTAGTGTCTAATGTCGCTGCAGGGAAAGAAACACTTCCACAGCCTCTTTAAGCAGGAGTTAGCCAGAGGAAATGGACCACAGCTGCTGCTCGTTGGCGTCACCCAGCACACAGGAACCACTGGAACCCTACAAGCGATCGTTGTTTGACTCATGTAAAAGACACTGTAGGATTTTCAAATAGAACCTGAGTTTTGATTAGTTGTTCATTGTTAATAAAATATCTTCCGAATTGTAAATTATGGATCTGGTCAGCTGGTCTCTCAACGCAATTGATGAAATTTTCTCGACGAGAAGACAGGGCAAAGGACAGGGCCTCATGCCCTGAAGGCACACTTGCAGCTGGATACTCTATGGATTCCTGGGAGCAGTGGAAGATGGTGTGTCTGTCCATATTGTCCATTGAGGATGTAGAAGACATGTACATAATTGGATTTATGATAACAGGATTTTTGCTTTTTGGGGTTGTATCTGCATATTGACAAATTCAGAAGATGGCAGCGCTTCTGGCAATTGTGAGGTTGCCTGCCTTGTGTGAAGGAATGTGCCGTGCTTGGAGCACTCAGACTCAGATGCTTTGTGAGCTAAGCTGTAAGCTGGATGAAATTTCTGAGAATTGCAGGCAACTTGTAGCTCCTGGAACTCACTAGCATGAAGGAATCGACCTTGGAGAAGCTACCAGCCCAGTAGAGTGACCACAAACTTTGGCTGTTTGGAGTCGCATTGAGACGTACTAGCAGAACTATGAAGGCAGACAAAAAATCAAGCAGAGTCGGACTGTCCCAAAACAGCTGTTATCTGAATCTGTCTTCCATGCTTGGCCTTGAAAAGGTCAACTATCTCAAATTTATCCTGGAGGTTATGTGAATAAGAAGGTCTACTCTGCCCCCATCTCCCACCCGCTCCCTTCCCGAGGACATCTGTGGACCTGTGTCAGAGCTGAGTCGGTTGATAGACACTGTGCCTTCTCTTATTAGGACCATAAAACTTTCTGGCAGTGCCCACGGACAACTTATTACCTTTGTCGTCCTCCTCATGCATAAATGTATTATGATGTCTTAGTATGTTGAGGTTTATGTGAAAAGGCCTTTTTTGAAACTTTCACACTGTGCCCCGGCCAGAACATAGTGCTGGATATGATTTTTTTTTTTTTACCTCCCCTCCCCTCGTGTTTCTCTTTTCCTTATTTACTTTTGTCTGTCTGAAACAGGTCTCTCTTGTAAATGAGTCCTTGAGGCTAAATGGGAACTAAACTGTATAAATAAAGGTTGAATATGATAAGGGAAACATAAGATCTTCCTCTTCTCCCCGTCCAGGTTGTTTGCTCAGAAGGCGCACGCGCTTATGTCAGAATTAAACAACATCTTTATTTTTACAGACTTCAAAATGCACGAACAAGAGAGAATTGTATATATTTTACCTGCATTCAGGGACCTTCTGTACAATTCTGCTGTATGTCAAGTCTGTTCCCACATTTATAGACTATCTTTCTCCACCCCGTGACACTTCCTGTTTTCAATTTCTATCCAATCAAACGCCTTACAGACTCTCTGAAGTCCCTCATATTCCCCATTCTTGTCCAATCAGTCCCCGATACACTTACTGGTTCCCGTCCATATTCAATCAGTCAGGCACACATTAGCTGTCATCTCTTTCAACTGAGTATGTGACACATTCCTCTTTCCATTGCACAAATTTGAGCACACACACACACACACACACACACACACATAATCTCACAATGACTGTGAGACTCTGATTATCCTCTTGGTAACTTAATACATTATCAAGACTTAGATTGCACTACGGTCATTCTGACCTGTTAAGCTGCTCTTTAACTCATCATTAATTATTTTATAATCCCCATACTCAAGTGATGTGAACTATAATTTAACTTTATAGTTAATCTCATTTAAATTAACAAGAACCTTTGGGGTTGATGTGCTGTTTCCTCATTAAAGGCCTTATAAGGGACTATTTCCCTACGGACAGTATAAAGTGTCATGGTTGATTTTAAAGTTAGCAGTCACTAAGATATATTATTTATTGACTTATGGCCTAGTTTACACATCTGACAGACATTCTAGCCATCTTTAAATGATCTATTTTCCATAATTCATAATTAAACCTTATATTCACCAACCCATATATTGTTATTTTCCTCAATTTATCATCAAAGATTATTTTATTCCTAACAAATAAAAAATATGTCTGCATTTATAATATTTGTTCTGTTTTCCTTGTATACAGAAACCCTTCTGTCCACAATCAGGGACTCATGTTATGATAATAAAAAATCTTATTATCATAAGTGGGGCAGCACAGTGGTGCAACTGGTAGAGCTGCTGCCTCTCAGGGAGCAGGTTACCCTGGTTCAAATCCCAGTCCGGGAGCCTTTCTGGGTGGAGTTTGCATGTTCTCGCCGTGTGTGCCTGGGTTTTCTCCAGGTACTCTGGTTTCCTCCCACAGACCAAAAACATGCATGTTAGACTGATTGATAACTCTAAATTGTTCCTAAGTGAGAGTGAGAAAGTGAATGGTTGTATGTCTCTATGTGGCCCTGTGATGGACTTGCGACCTGTCCAGGGTGTCCTCTGCCTCTCACACAGTGCTGGCTGGACATGGGCAACAGTGACCCCCCCGCGACCCAAAGAGGAAGAAGCGGGTAAAAGATCATGGATGGATGGATTATCATAAGTTTACATCACAAGATTATGTCACAAGAACGGAATACCCTGAACAACTCAGACACAAAAGTATGAGCTCAGTGCTTTTATTTACAGTGGATAATAATTTAGGATGAAACGAGGACACTGGGGAGCAAGGAGATGGGTCAGGTTCAGAGTTCTGCAAAGAAGGGTTAATCAGAATGTGCTGGTTCCTTACTAGTAGATGGATGGTAAGATGTTTGGTTCCAAGATCCTGTACAATCATGAGAAGATCCCGTATATTCAAGAATCCGTGTGGTTGGAGGGCGAGGAGAACAGCTGAAGAGCGCACTAAGGTTTCCAGAGGTTCAATAGGAGGTCCCAGTAATCAGGTAGGTCTCAGGAGGTTCACTGGAAAGATCATAGACAAAAGGTCATTAATCACAGGAATTTAGAGATTCACAAAAGGCTAGGAGCATGAACCATAGAAAGGATAATGCTCCAGCGTCAGAAGGAAGTCATCAGGTGCCTTACCATTTACTGTATATGCCTGGAGCCTCACCAGGACACACTGCTTGCAGGTGTGGTTGTATGGCGCCCTCTGGTGACCAGTAACAGGAACTCCCACAGTTTATTGATACTCTTATGAGTTCTGTCTTTATATATTAGTCTTGTTCCTCCAGTTGCAGACCTGAACTCTCAACCAGTGGTTCCCAATGTTGGAGGACCCTACATTATGTCAGAAAACAGCTTATTTTTGTTTCTGAGATGATAAATAAAATCGTATTAGCCTGTGATGGACTTGTGACGGGTCCATGGTGTACCATACGTTGCGCACAAAGACTTCTTGAGTTAGGGACAAGCGACCCTGTGACACTTGAGAAAAAACAGGTAAAGAAAATGGATGCATGAATTCCTACTGGAAAATTTACACATTTGTTACAAAAGAGAACAACAATGATCATAAATGGTGAAAATGTAGTATAATATTGGTTTATTCTATACGTGTTGTCATTATGGGCTTATTTATTTACTTTTTAGATATATTTGTGTAGTTCAGTCAAGATACATGGTTTGACATAGTTTTTATATGGGGTTGAAGGTTTGGTAGCAAAAATAATAAAATAATTACTTTTAGGGTAAAACGGAAGAAAATGCAAAGAAGAAGTTTAAAAGAAAACAAGTTTGAAGCAAAGAAATTGCATTTTATAAACCTAACAAGTCAGGGCCTCTGGATGGATTCTTCTTTGTTGAAACATTTTGTCTTTTATTCAAAAGACTTCTTCAGTCTGAGGAGCTGCAACAAACTCATTCTTATAAACAGCATCTTCTCATAGTGGATCAACCAGTTTACTGGTGACAGCTAGCTGTTCACATGCAAAAGGAGGACCATCAGCCTAACAAATAACATGAGCCTGGCGAGGCTCAAGGCAAGCGGCCGTCAGGGCACTAACAATCAATTGTTAGGTTGATGGTTCTCCTTTTTTACATGTGAACAGCTATTTCTGGATGTCATCAGCAAACTGGTTGATCCACTATGAGAAGGTGCTATTTATAAGACGGAGTTTGATGCAGCTCCTCAGACTGAAAAAGTCTTTTGGATAAAAGACAAAACATTTCAACAAAGAATCTGTCCAGAGGACCTGACTCAATCTTGTTAGATTTATCTACCTGGATTATTGAGCATAAATCAAGATGCATTTTATAAAATATGGTATGAATACTGAATCCTGAATGGCATTGCTGAAAATACTAAAAAGCCCAAAATTTAGCTGATGCACTAGCTAAAAATGGTAAAATGTTACCTTAAACTAAAAGTAGCTAAATGTTAGTTTTAAATTAAAATTAGAATTTATATAGCTAAAATAATCTTATTCTTCTTCTTTCAGCAATTCCCTCTTCAGGAGTTGACACAGCAAGTCTCCCTCCTCCATTTCATTCTATCCTCTGTGTCCTCTGCTTTCACTATGTCCTCTGTGTCCTCTGTCCCCACTCCACCTTCATGTCCTCTCTAACTGCATCCATATATTTCATCTTTGTCTTTTTCCTGGCAGCTGCATTTCTAACATCCTTCTACCAATATACCCACTGTCCATCCTCTGGACATGTCCAAACCACTGTCCCTTCTATGGACATGTCAAAACCACTGTCCCTCCTCTGGATATGTCCAAACCACTGTCCCTCCTCTAGACATGTCCAAACTATTCTTCCTCCTCTGGACATGTCCAAACCACTGTCCCTCCTTTTGACATGTCCAAACC
>NW_023619029.1:10979-15896 GCF_014905685.2 Nematolebias whitei
CCTCCTCTAGACATGTCCAAACCACTGTTCCTCCTCTAGACATGTCCAAACCACTGTCCCTTCTCTGGACATGTCTAAACCACTGTCCCTTCTCTGGACATGTCAAAACCACTGTCCCTCATCTGGATATGTCCAAACCAATGTCCCTCATCTGGACATATCCAAACCACTGTCCCTCCTCTGGACATGTCCAAACCACTGTCCCTCCTCTGGACATGTCCAAACCACTGTCCCTCCTCTGGACATGTCCAAACCACTGTTCCTCCTCTAGCCATGTCCAAATCACTGTCCCTCATCTGGACATATCCAAACCACTGTCTCTCCTGTGGACATGTCCAAACCACTGTCCCTCCTTTTGACATGTCCAAACCACTGACCCCTCTGGAGAAAGTGACCAGTGAGTGTCAGAAAACTCAGATGTTCCTGTTTAAAGTGGTGACTCCCTGAGACCCATAGAGCTGATACACAGTCTGAATGAGTGTCTCTGTCCTCTGTCTCAGGCTGAGGCAGAAGTGGCGTCCCTAAACAGACGCATCCAGCTGGTGGAGGAGGAGTTGGACCGAGCTCAGGAGAGACTGGCAACGGCTCTGCAGAAACTGGAAGAAGCTGAGAAAGCAGCTGATGAGAGCGAGAGGTAACGTTCCTTCAACTTGACTCATTCGTTAATCACTTTAGCAGAGTGAGCTGTGGTTTGAGACCAGAGGGAGTACATTGAGATGACACCATGTGTGGAGACATTTTCAACCAGGAGAGGCAATACAGGGTTCTAGAGAGCAAATTAAGATGCAATTTAATGCAATCATCAAATGCCTCTTAGAGAATTGGAAAATAAGTTTTCTTGAAGACGGATTATTTGGAAGAATTTTGTTCAGTTTTTTTCTTGTAGCATCATTAGCTTGATAAAATATTTATCCCAATACTCTTTAGGAACATAAGACATAGTACTTACTGTAAACTGGATCTTGTGACAAAAGATTTGTTATTTTAAAATATACCCCCAATTTTTTTTTAGTTACATGTTTGCTTTCTAGAGTCTTTTAAGGTTAAGTCTAATTCTGGAAACACTGCAGCTTAGAAGAAAAGTATTTGCTTATCTTAATAATCTAAATGCTTTTGTTTTGATGTATTTGTCCAAGAAGTTTAATTTAGACAAAATTTTATTAGCAGTGGTATTAAGTTTCATCAACTTATTTAAAACTTGTTTTCTTTTCAGTTAAGTATATTGGGGTTTTGTCCAAGGGTCATGTTTGACCGCCTGTGGTCTAAAACCTGACTGAGAATAAAAAACTGCTTCATTTGACTGCACTCTTCTTGTTCTTCCATAGCTTGGTAGGAAAATTATGTGTGCAGCGTATATACCATGGTGTGTGCTCTGTAGGATGTATCTCAACAATATATGTTGCACTTGTTAACTGTAGATACCACACAATAAAATGCACACTGCCGTTGGTGCTCAAGCCTCAAAATCAACACTTTTCTAATCATTTATTTTTTGTAAAACAATAATTGCACTGAGCAAGGATGAGTAAAGCTTTGTGTTTTTATGCAGAGGGATGAAGGTGATCGAGAACAGGGCTTTGAAGGATGAAGAGAAGATGGAGCTGCAGGAGATTCAGCTGAAAGAAGCCAAACACATTGCAGAAGAGGCTGATCGCAAATATGAAGAGGTGAGGATTGGCTGTAATCTTGACACCACCTGCCTTCATGTTTGCGGGCTATAATGTAATTGTCTGTGTTTGCAACAAATTAAATGTGTGCCAACTGCAATCAAGATGACCACCACAGCTACGGTAATCTACCACAGCAAGCTGAAATATGTGTAATAAAGAGCTTACGGTAAATTATTTGGTGTGAGTTGCACTCTGACAGATCACACATCTTAGTTCAAACTCTGGCATGCAGTGGGTGATATGCGTTCCATCAAGGAATGCTTCTTTTCATCATTTTTTCTTGTAATGAGTTTGCTAAAATGTTTCGTGAACTCAGAACCACAAAAAGCAAAGCAGACTGGATCACCGGTTCTGCAACCTGCATTATTGGTGGGAACTGGCTTAACTTCTTCTTCTATCTTGTCACCTTCTCCTGTCATTAGAGCTGCTAACTCTTTGTGCATCAGAGTGCACAGTGACACTGTTTTGTGTTAACAGTAGTGGAATAGGCAGCATCTCAGCTCAGGTCTAACTTCTGAAAAGATCCTGAATGACCGGGCACGTTCTTCAAGTCATGTTCTTTTCAGAAAAACACTGCCTTACTGGAGATCCACTCAGAAGGGACAGATGAAGGAAGGCCTGGCATTCCTTGAAGAAATGCATGTCACCTCTGTCCTTTCATGCCACAACGTTAATCAGAATCAGAATAAGCTTTATTATCATTGTACCGAAATACAGTGAGATTATGTTCGAACAGTCGTCTGAAAAATGGGCGGAGTGCACGTTGCTGCTGCTACAGGAGCACAGCCCCTTGTTCTTTTTCAGAATACTTTTTTATGTAGAAAAGGGAGAAAATCCATGAGGATGGATAGTGGTATTACAAAAAAGATCTCTTCACACCTTGTCCTTATCAGGACATGATTTAAGACCTAAAAAAAAACCTCTACCAGTAAGAACATTTATAACACATTACATGTGCATTTGATGGCAAGACGGTGAGATTTGTCTATGAAGCACTTCCAGATAGACCATAGCCCTGATAAGATGTTAGTCAGCCGGCACAGTTCTGATAAAACTTTGCAGAAGTTCTGGGGGGGAGGGGTCGATAGATGAAGCTTTTCCTTAGTTTACACATAGCCCAGGAGAAATTTGATAAGTCAGCCTGTTTTCGAGGCCAACCAGTGGAGTCAGATTCAGAAAAGTCAGAATTGTTGATGTTTTTTCAGGCAGACTGTTTATTTTCTTGTCATCCTCGAGTCCTGCTGGTACTTTCAAGATCCGAAATGGCCAGATTAGTGGGCATTCCACTGGTGCGAGTCTACGACGGTCCTCTAAGGTGGTCCCAAACATGCTGGCGAGTCCCAGAAGCCACAAGTGGCCTGTGATGTAATTGAAGGCTCTGTGTCATCGAAAGCTCTGTGTGTCATCAAAATCTCAGTGTAATTGAAGGTTCAGTGTAAATGAAGGCTCTGTGTCATCAAAGTATCAGTGTAATTGAAGGCTCAGTGTCATTGAAGGCTCAGTTTAATTGAAGGCTCTGGGTCATCAAAGTATCAGTGTAATTGAAAGCTCAGTGTCATTGAAGGCTCTGTGTCATCTAAATTTCAGTGTATTTGAGGGTTCTGTGTAATTGAAGGCTCAGTGCCATTGAAGGCTCAGTGTCATTGAAGGCTCAGTGTAATTGAAGGCTCAGTGTCATTGAAGGCTCAGAGTCATTGAAGGCTCAGTGTCATTGAAGGCTCAGTGTCATTTAAGGCTCAGTGTCATTGAAGGTTCAGTGTCATTGAAGGCTCAGTGTCATTTAAGGCTCAGTGTCATTGAAGGCTCAGTGTCATTGAAGGCTCAGTGTCATTGAAAGCTCAGTGTCTTTGAAGGCTCAGTGTCATTGAAGGCTCAGTGTCATCAAAAGCTCTGTGTCATCAAAGTCTCAGTGTCATTGAAGGCTCAGTATCATTGAAGGCTCTGTGTAATTTTAGGCTCAGTGTAATTTAAGGCTCTGTGTCATTGAAGCCTCTCTGTAATTGAAGGGTCCGTGTAATTGAAGGCTCAGTGTCATTGACGGCTCTCTGTAATTGAAGGTTTGGTGTAATTGAAGACTCAGTGTAATTGAAGGTTCCACATATTTGAAGGCTCAGTGTCATTGAAGGCTAAGTGTAATTGAAGGTTCAGTGTAATTGAAGACTCAGTGTCATTGAAGGCTCTCTGTAATTGAAGGCTCAGTGTCATTGAAGGCTCAGTGTAATTGAAGGCTCAGTGTCATCAAAAGCTCTGTGTCATCAAAGACTCAGTGTCATTGAAGGTTCAGTGTCATTGAAGGCTCAGTGTCATTGAAGGCTCAGTGTAATTGAAGGTTCGGTGTAATTGAAGACTCAGTGTAATTGAAGGGTCCGTGTAAATGAAGGCTCAGTGTCATTGAAGGGTCCGTGTAAATGAAGGCTCAGTGTCATTGAAGGCTCAGTGTAATTGAAGGTTCGGTGTAATTGAAGACTCTGTGTAATTGAAGGGTCCGTGTAAATGAAGGCTCAGTGTCATTGAAGGGTCCGTGTAAATGAAGGCTCAGTGTCATCAAAAGCTCTGTGTCATCCAAGTCTCAGTGTCATTGAAGGCTCAGTGTCATTGAAGGCTCAGTGTCATTGAAGGCTCAGTGTCACTGAAGGCTCAGTGTCATTGAAGGCTCTGTGTCATTGAAGGTTCAGTGTCACTGAAGGCTCAGTGTCATTTAAGGCTCAGTGTCATATAAGGTTCAGTGTCATTGAAGGCTCAGTGTCATTGAAGGCTCAGTCATTGAAGGCTCAGTGCCTTTGAAGGCTCAGTGTCATTGAAGGCTCAGTGTAATTGAAGGCTCAGTGTCATCAAAAGCTCTGTGTCATCAAAGTCTCAGTGTTATTGAAGGCTCAGTATAATTGAAGGCTCTGTGTATTTTAGGCTCAGTGTAATTAAAGGCTCTGTGTCATTGAAGCCTCTCTGTAATTGAAGGGTCAGTGTAATTGAAGGCTCAGTGTCAATGACGGCTCTCTGTAATTGAAGGTTTGGTGTAATTGAAGACTCAGTGTCATTGAAGGCTCTCTGTAATTGAAGGGGCCGTGTAATTGAAGGCTCATTGTCATCAAAAGCTCTGTGTCATCAAAGTCTCAGTGTCATTGAAGGCTCAGTGTCATTAAAGGTTCAGTGTCATTTAAGGCTCAGTGTCATTGAAGGCTCAGTGTCATTGAAGGCTCAGTGTAATTGACGGTTCGGTGTAATTGAAGACTCAGTGTAATTTAAGGGT
>NW_023619030.1:0-15876 GCF_014905685.2 Nematolebias whitei
TCGCTGATATTGCTAGTATCACTCAGCCCCCTGTGAATAGCAAGCAACCATCAGGGTGCCAACGATTCATTGTTAGGCTGATGGTCTCCCTTAGCATATTTGGCAAACTGGTTGATCCACTGTGAGAAGGTGCTAACTGTGTTTAATATGTCCTGATGCATGCTCCATCACACAGGTAGAAAAATCTTAAAAAGTTAAATCAGGTCCTCTGGGCGTGTTAAAAAAGTAAAAATAAAAGGTAGAAACATTTCGTCTTTCGTCCGAAAGACTTCCTCAGGCTGAGGAGCTGCATTCAGCTCAGCCCTATAAATAGTGCCTCCTCACAGTGGACCAACCGTTTGTTGTTGATGAAACTAGCTGCTCACATGTTCAAGGAGGACCATCAGCCTAATGATGGATTGTTAGTACCCTGATGGCTGCTTGCCTTCACCGGGGGCTGAGTGATACTAGCAATAACAGCATTGTAAGAGGGGGACAGTTGAACCCGGAGGCCTCCACCTCTGTTTAAAGATGGATGGTTTCTTTTCACAAAGATGGCCTCCTTTACTCCTCTCTCAAACCATCGTTCCTCTCTATCAAGGATGTGAACATCTTCATCCCTGAAAGAGTGACCGCTGGTCTGGAGATGAGTGTAAACCGCAGAGTCTTGGCCTGAAAATGTAGCTCTTGAGTTTAATATAGCTCCTCATATTGAAGAAGTCTTTTGGATGAAAGACAAAACATTTGTATAATTTTTTATTGTTTAAACCCATCCAGAGGACCCAATTTAACTTTGTTAGATTTTTCCAAGTTTAATTTTTGCTTATGATAAACAATGGAGGATATATTTGACATACATTTATGAAGTTGCTACTTATTTTTAAGTGTTCTTTTGATGTAATTGATGTTCATGACCAGATATACTAATTCCTCCTTTGCATTTTTTAGGTTCCTGGAATACAAGGCAGGGCAACAGAATGATGTCACAGTCACACAGCCATCAATTTCATTATTTACGCAGAAAGTGCAGCTCTACAGCCCACAATCACCAAGGCAACAAGCCATCAGTCAAGCCATTGTCCAAGATTTGATCATTGGGTGTTGTCTGCCTCTCTCACTTGTGGAAAACAGTCATTTTAAACACTTTCTTGAAGTTATGGATAGTAAATACACACCAATCTCTAGAAAAACGGTTTCTGATAGACAAATTCCAGAGTTGGTAATCAAGGTCAAGGACACTGTTTTGGAGAAACTGAAGACCCAGTCATCTGTGTCATTAACAACTGACCTCTGGTCTGATCGCAGGCTACGCTCCTTCCTTGGGGTGACCGCCCACGTGTGCTACAAATCAAAGGATTCCTATGCACTTGAATCCTACCTGCTGGACTGTAGGCGTTTCACAGGCATACATACTGGAGAGCACATTGCGTCTGCCTTTGAGGAGATCACAGAGGAATACGGTATCCATGACAAAACTAGCTATATCATAACAGACAATGCTGCCAATATGAAATGTGCTTTCAAAGTACACATGCCCCAATCTGATGACAGCGAGAGTGAAGAGGAGCATTTAGATGACGAGCACCTGTGGGAGGACATTAATTCTCAGGAAGACACCGAATTACCCTGGTCATCTGGTGCACGTCTTTCCTGCTTTGCACACTCTCTGCAATTAGTTGTGAATGACGGCATGAAGGAGGTCAAGGCCATTTCTCACACAATAGCCAAAACATCACGGTTCACCACCTTATTGCATAGCAGTTCACAATTCAAAGACAAGTTTGAGGCTACGTTTGGCACTAATAGGACCAGTCCAGCTGCAAACACAACTCGATGGAACAGTATATTTAAACAAGTACAGGCCTTCACAGCTCTGGACCACAAAGCCCTGAATGAAATGTGCAGCAAGGATCACGAGGAGTTGGTGTTTAGTGCCCGTGAGTGGAACCATCTGAAGGAACTGAGTGCAGTTCTTGCTCCATTTTCTGAGGTAACAGACCTGACAGAAGGGGAGAAATCAGTTACCATTAGTATGGTGGTTCCAACTGTCCTGGACTTGAATACACACCTCCTCAAGATGGAGGACACTCGAATGCAGTGCCAGTCATTGGTCAGAGCCCTCCAGCAGTCTCTGGTGAAAAGATTTTCTGGAATCTTTTTAAAAACAAGCATGGCCAAAGACAGTGGAAGAGAGGAACCTTTTAACCACAATGTTTACTTCTTGGCCACCATGCTGGATCCTCAGTTTGGCTTAAGCTGGGTGGACTTAGATGTTACCAATGGGGGAAATTCAACATCAGTGAAAAAGTTCAGAGATGAGCTTAAGAAGACACTGACAGGTCAGTATATATTTTCTCTGCTGAAAATAAATGTCTTATTTGCAAAATCATAAATCCTAAAATATTTCAAATTAGTTGTCTATAAAAGCCTTAACTAGTCTTACAGTGGAATTCATAGTCTTCATTTCATCTGTTTACTTTTGTCATAAAAACATATTTTGTACACTCTGAGCCTATTGAAACAGATATTCTTTATATTTAGGCTGGTAACATGCCTATTGTACACAATCCTGACTCACTTTTATATTAAATGGGACTGTACTTATATAGCACCTTTCTATCTTATCAGACACTCAAAGCACTTTACATTACAATCTGTGCCTCATTTACACATTCATACGGCACTCTATTAGATCTCTACAAAGCTAATTGAACAAATCATTCAAAGGAGACTAATCAGAGCTTTATCACATTCATACACTGATGGGACGCACATCGGAGGCCCCTAATAAAAGGTCCTAAACGTATTTAATTCAACTCTGATATGTGCATATCCTTTTAAATCTAACTCAGTCATTGTGTTTGTGTTTTTCAGAAACATTGATCTTAGAGGTGGAGAAGATGATGGACATGAAAGAAGACACGTGCTCAGAAGTTGTGAATGTGGATCCAGCCGCAGCCAGTGATTCGCCACCAAACAAATACCCTCGCCTTCTGTCCCGCTACAAGGCATACAAAAAGCACAGCTCAGACCAGGATTCAAGCATACACACACAGATAAGGACATACTTTGATGCCATCCGTGACTTTGACACAGACAATGCACTTGTCTTCTGGGCAAAAAACCACACTAGATTTCCACAACTGCACAATTTGGCAATGAAGGTCCTATCAGTCCCTGCCTCCTCTGCACCAGTGGAAAGGGTTTTCAGTCGAGGAGGCATTTTAATGAGACCCCATCGTGCACGTTTAGGCCACAGAATGTTGCAATCACTCATATTTCTTAAATGCAATGAAACACTTCTTTAAACTCCAATAATCAGTTAGTCATCTGGACAGTTTTTTTTTTTTTTTGTGGAAAGACTGACGTTTTGCCCTCCGGGGGCTGTCCTCTCCCCCGTCGACTCCTTCCAAAATGCAGCCACAGCCAAAGTGGGATTTTTTTTAAGTAGTTATGCATCGGGCAAACTTTGTGTTGCTTTGTATAGCTGCAACGTTGAAATTGATTAGCCTCGTGGTTTTCTTTCTGTAGTAGTTTTTGTTCACATTCCTGGCTGCCTGCAGTGCAGTTATTTCTCTGAAACTTTATGAATATGAATAAGCTACTAAGTTTTCTTGGGTGATTTTTATGATACTGTGTTTTTTTTTCTTAATGTGCCTTGGATCATACAATGGAAGATCCCCAAGCAAATACACAAGTCTAAATGAAAATTAAACAATTTTAGAAAGTAACTGACTTCAAGTTTCCAATTTAATCCTAAAGACTGCATTTATACTGCCCAGTATTTCATGTTGACTTCAAGAGACCAAAAGAAGGTAAATGCATCTTGAGTTTTGTTTTATTAGGATCAAAATGGGTCACTTAAATTAGAGTTTAAATAAATTAAAGTAAGCATGCACAAGTTGTGTACAAAAGACATTGCAGTACAAAATTCATTTCACAAACAACACTGTTTAAAAACGTAAAAACATTACTGTCTGGTAAAATCATCAGTTTTGACACATTAAAAAGGCTCATAACTTTATAAAAATATTTTATAATAACATTTTATTTATTTATTTATTTTATTTGTGGATTTGGTCTCGAATTGGTCTCGCCCTCCCTCGGTCTTGGTCTTGTCTTGGTCTCGGACTTTAAAAGTCTTGGTCTTGTCTTGGTCTCGGACCCTAAAAGTCTTGGTCTTGTCTCGGTCTCGGTACACTCTGGTCTTGACTTGTCTTGGTCTCGGGTTAGGTGGTCTTGACCACAACACTACAAGCAGGTCAGTGGGGATGTCAGCTCCAGTTTCCTTGCTGGACTGGTATGAGAGAAGAAGAGAACTCATCATCGTGATGGAGCGACCAGTTCCTGCTGAGGACCTCCTTAAATACATAGAAAGAAACGGAGGTACCCTCAAGGAAGACGAGGCCAAGGTAAGCTGATGGACAAGCTTTGGGAGTTTGTGTGTAATTCAGAGATGTTGTCAGTCATTCTGCTTTTTCATGGTTTCATGTTGGTTGGAGAGTCAGAACGTAGAACATGTCACACCACCACCCTGGCTTCTTCAGCTGCTGACATTCACATGTTCTCGTCTTTCAGATTATACTAAAGCAGCTGCTTGATGCTGCCATGCACCTTCAGCGTGAAAGCATCTTTCATCGTGACATCAAGACAGAAAACATATTGATTGAAACCGGCTCCGAATTCACAAGACTTCGCTTGATCGACTTTGGAATGAGCTGCATGGATAAATATGGAACCAGCTACTCTGATTTTTATGGTAAGATTAAGTTTAACTTGAAAATAATCTGTAATTCTCATGTGCCTTTTAAAACTAGAGCCCCTCTACCTCCTCATTGTCCTTCAATTAATCCCTGTTTCAACCATCTTTCAGGCACCGCTCTTCACGTCCCTCCTGAATTGTTGTTTCAGTTTACGTATAGTGCTGAACCAACAACGGTTTGGCAGCTCGGAGTGGTCCTGTTCGATGTTCTCCACAAACGAGCGTTCAGCTCCGTGATGTTCCTCATCAGAAAGATTAGGATCAGTTACCGTCTCTCTGAAGGTAAGACAAACACTTGTGCTCATGTCTCACAGTTACACACCAGATAATCCTGTAGAAATGAAACTGTACATGTAGACATGTTGTTGGACTGTACTGCACAGATTTCAGAACCAGAACCAATCTGGAGTTGGCAGTACAGACACACCGTTAGTCCCATGTCAGTAGGGGTGGGCACCACGTTCAACTTAATGGCAGTCTACTGTAATCCTAATCTTTGTCATGTTTTCCCTCCAGATTGCAGAGATTTACTGAAGAGATGTTTGAACATGTTCCCAGAAGAGCGTCCCACCCTGAAGGAGCTTCAACGTCACCCTTGCTTCACGTGAAACACACACACACATTTGTAAAAATTCATGGGCTGCATGGTGGTAGTGTTAGCACTTTGCCTCACAGAAAGAAGGTTTCCGGTCTGAATCCCAGCTGGGGCCTCTCTGTGTGGAGTTTGCATGTTCTCCCCGTGCATGCGTGGGTTTTCTCTGGGCGCTCCAGTTTCCTCCCACACTCAAAAAACATGCTTGTTTTTGTGTGTCAGAAACAACTTTGAAAAGATTAATTTTATCCCCTTTTGTCTGTTTTTTCATGTTGTTTTGAGTTTTAGGTGAGCGAGAGGATTAACAGTCCCAGGGCAGCGCCGAACCTTTCATGACATCACACACCTCAACAAAACGTCACACCATCCCAAAGTAAGTAATGATATATTTTTTAATTTACATAAATAAATAAAATAAGGTTATAAATTTGTGTTTTTTTAATGTATACATATGTATGTATGTTTTATTTTTACCTTACATTGACTAGCTAATATTTTAAAATTATTTACTGATATTTGTGTATAGATTTTATTCCCTGTGAACAAAGAACGATGCATTTAAAAAAACAAAGTTCTTTAAATCGAGGGTTCCCAACCCTGGTCCTTGAGGAACACCATCCTGCATGTTTTAGTTGTTTCCCTGCTCCAACACACCTGATTCAGTGATTTAATTACTTCCTTCTCTTCTGCACAAGCCTGTAAATCACCCATTGATTAAAATCAGATGAGTCGGAGCAGAGAAACAACTAAAACATGCAGGATGGTGTTCCTCAAGGACCAGGGTTGGGAACCCTCGATTTAAAGAACTTTGTTTTTTTAAATGCATCGTTCTTTGTTCACAGGGAATAAAATCTATACACAAATATCAGTAAATAATTTTAAAATATTAGCTAGTCAATGTAAGGTAAAAATAAAACATACATACATATGTATACATTAAAAAAACACAAATTTATAACCTTATTTTATTTATTTATGTAAATTAAAAAATATATCATTACTTACTTTGGGATGGTGTGACGTTTTGTTGAGGTGTGTGATGTCATGAAAGGTTCGGCGCTGCCCTGGGACTGTTAATCCTCTCGCTCACCTAAAACTCAAAACAACATGAAAAAACAGACAAAAGGGGATAAAATTAATCTTTTCAAAGTTGTTTCTGACACACAAAAACAAGCATGTTTTTTGAGTGTGGGAGGAAACTGGAGCGCCCAGAGAAAACCCACGCATGCACGGGGAGAACATGCAAACTCCACACAGAGAGGCCCCAGCTGGGATTCAGACCGGAAACCTTCTTTCTGTGAGGCAAAGTGCTAACACTACCACCATGCAGCCCATGAATTTTTACAAATGTGTGTGTGTGTTTCACGTGAAGCAAGGGTGACGTTGAAGCTCCTTCAGGGTGGGACGCTCTTCTGGGAACATGTTCAAACATCTCTTCAGTAAATCTCTGCAATCTGGAGGGAAAACATGACAAAGATTAGGATTACAGTAGACTGCCATTAAATTGAACGTGGTGCCCACCCCTACTGACATGGGACTAACGGTGTGTCTGTACTGCCAACTCCAGATTGGTTCTGGTTCTGAAATCTGTGCAGTACAGTCCAACAACATGTCTACATGTACAGTTTCATTTCTACAGGATTATCTGGTGTGTAACTGTGAGACATGAGCACAAGTGTTTGTCTTACCTTCAGAGAGACGGTAACTGATCCTAATCTTTCTGATGAGGAACATCACGGAGCTGAACGCTCGTTTGTGGAGAACATCGAACAGGACCACTCCGAGCTGCCAAACCGTTGTTGGTTCAGCACTATACGTAAACTGAAACAACAATTCAGGAGGGACGTGAAGAGGGGTGCCTGAAAGATGGTTGAAACAGGGATTAATTAAAGGACAATGAGGAGGTAGAGGGGCTCTAGTTTTAAAAGGCACATGAGAATTACAGATTATTTTCAAGTTAAACTTAATCTTACCATAAAAATCAGAGTAGCTGGTTCCATATTTATCCATGCAGCTCATTCCAAAGTCGATCAAGCGAAGTCTTGTGAATTCGGAGCCGGTTTCAATCAATATGTTTTCTGTCTTGATGTCACGATGAAAGATGCTTTCACGCTGAAGGTGCATGGCAGCATCAAGCAGCTGCTTTAGTATAATCTGAAAGACGAGAACATGTGAATGTCAGCAGCTGAAGAAGCCAGGGTGGTGGTGTGACATGTTCTACGTTCTGACTCTCCAACCAACATGAAACCATGAAAAAGCAGAATGACTGACAACATCTCTGAATTACACACAAACTCCCAAAGCTTGTCCATCAGCTTACCTTGGCCTCGTCTTCCTTGAGGGTACCTCCGTTTCTTTCTATGTATTTAAGGAGGTCCTCAGCAGGAACTGGTCGCTCCATCACGATGATGAGTTCTCTTCTTCTCTCATACCAGTCCAGCAAGGAAACTGGAGCTGACATCCCCACTGACCTGCTTGTACTGGTCTGGAGCTTTAACATGGTCGCTACCTCTGCAGAAAGCTGCCTTCCATTCTCATCCTGAAAAATCACAACAAAAAACTGAGGGTGAGGGAAAATAAGCCTTTAAATCATTTCTAAGCCAGCAAGGAGTTAGTTTGCAGATTAAAAACAGTCAAAAAGTGCTGCTCACTTACCGTATGTTTGCAGTAAATGTTTTTTTTGGGGGATGTGTTTGATCGCCACCTACAAGATACAACAGATACTTTGATTAAAGCTCTCATCATATTGTGAATGTCTGGAATATGACGGCGTGTGTTTGTAATATTTACCGGTAAGTTGTCGGCTCTCCGATAACCAGCAAATACTGCTCCACAGCCTCCTGCTCCGAGTGGACCCTGTTCCTCGTATTTGATCTTAAAGTCGACTAAAAACACACAAACACATTTTGGGTTTAGAGTACATGAGAATAACATTAGCAATCGTTTACTGATGTTACATTATCTCTAGTGAGCGCTCCATCTTGGTTAGAAGTGTTTTAATTGTGAGTATCTAACATGAAACCAAACATTAAGAACTAAACACTGACCTGTTTGGGCTTTGACGGTATTTTTTTGTTTGTCCGTCTTTTGGGCCTTCTTCCTGTTAGTTGGTTCCACCACATTAACAGCCTTCCTTTTCTGGATTCTCTTTCTCTTGTGTCCTTCAGAAGGTTGGTAATGTTTGATGTCATGGCTGCTGGATCCTAACAAACAAAACAAAAGTATCATTAGCATGTTGTTCTTATGCACTTTCAAATTCAGTCAAATAAAACTTTGTTCTGGTTATTCCTGTAATTTGAGGAAATTATTGTCTTTAAATCTGAATGCCAACAATAATATCATTATACTTTACATCTAATATGTAAATAATTATATGTATAAATCTGTACCACTGTCTGTTGAGGAAGAAGCAGCCTCTTCAACCAGTATGCGGTCCAGTTGTCCCCTTTTCTTCTTGACTGGCCGTGGTACTTTTCCACCGTCAGTCATTTTTCTCTTGGTTCCCCTCGTTTTTTTGGAGACCCTGGTTTCTGTGGAAGGTCCAGCTTCACAGACCCTGGCCTTTTCTCTGGGTGTCTCCTCATCATGAGTGGCTTTTCTTTTAGACGCCACTGTCCTGTTGCTCCCTGGTGACCCTGTGTTTTGTCGCCTTATCCCTCTGTCCATCTCTGCAAATGAGAAGATACATGAGACGTGTTAGTTCTATTTCGTATAGGCTTCGCCCTTTAAGGCTGTCGCTTAGTGGGTTTATCCCGTTATGCGGAGCATTGCACTGAAAAATTTAGTCCACGCCCACCTGCTGTGTGTGCCCCCACCCGGTCCGTATAAATTATGTTAAGAGCGGGAAATCGGCTCCCATTTTTTCTTCAGCGAGCTAATAGCACTGTCAGAAGAACAAAGAAGGAAAATTGTGTAGATGACCAACCTTTGTTAAGGATGCTTGGCCCGGCAGTCGACCTCCGGTCGTCCGGTGAGTTCTCCTCCCCGAGGAAAAGCTGACGAGCAGTCTTATTTCAAGGTAAGCGCCGAGGAGTATTTCTCAGTGACAGGTCACTACACGCTGGACAACGCCATCTTGTAATTTTCCTCTTATCGCCGACCCTCGGAGCGAATCGGATGGTTCCTCCGGGACAGGCAGCGCTCAGCTGCAGCCCCCCGCTGCTCATTCCCTCCTGGAGAGCGTAGTGTCGGTGGAGGGGGGCTGAGTGAATGCTCACCCCATCCCACCTCGTTTTCGCATCGGCGATCACACCGCTCCCGGCCGAAGGCGCCATCAGGGGTTGCCCGGCGTAGCCCAGGAGGTGGCTGACATGAAGGGACCCTTTTTTACGTCCTACGCCTTTCCTGCCAGTTCGGATGATCCGGCGGGAAGGTTGTTTACTGGGTTCCATTCCGGCTCACCGTCTTGATCCATATGGCCTTGTGTTCCCAACAGGACGTCCTACGGGCGAGGCCACAGACAAGTTTTTTCTTGGTAGATTGGGGGAGCCGGTCTCCGCAGTCCGCACCCATCTCCAGAGCAGGGGTTCACTGAGCGGAAAGTCCCTCCGTGCCCCCTGGAGCCGAGCCTGATGGAGGCTTTATTGGAACAAGATGTCGAGGTGGACCAGCGTCCCGTGCCTCCGGTTAGCATAACCGAGACGGTGACACCGCTCTCCAACTGAGCTCACCAGCATGTGTTCCACACGGCCGCAGCGAACAACACATTACGCTGTTGGCGTACACGTTCAGAGGCGGGAAGAGACGGTGGCCCTCTGTCCTTCGGCTCACTTCGCTCTTGTAGCGGCTGCTTGCTAACGACGCTGCCGGCCCCTGCAGTACGCTCTGTCTACAGGGCAGCTGACGTCATCCTCAACCGGTGCGAACTCTTTTGCTGTCTGCCGCCCCGCATCACAGCCGGAGAACGAGGTCCCAGAGGTTCTCCTGGCTCGTCACTCCACCTTCCTCTCAGGAGAGCTGCAGGAGCTTTGTTGGAGGTCCTCTTTTCATCAGCGAGAGATCATTTCAAGATGCTCCACGGCTGCACAACGCCTCCCCAGCTCTGCTACGCCAGCCCCTCCCGTCAGACGTCCCAGGCATCCGGAAGTTCATTTTTTTTCCCGGACTTCGCCAACAGGGGGCCCTCCAGGACAACAAACAGAGCTTAAAGGAAGGTAACCAGGTGTCGGGTTGCTGGAGGTGTGTTGATGACACTGTGAAATAACATCATTTTATGATGAAGTGTCCTTTGGCCAGGCTGTCAGCATGGTTTATCTGACAAGCGGCCCCATCACACACACTCATCACGAATGAGCCTTTTTAAGGTTGTTTTTCATTCACTGTCAGCGGTGCCGATACGCGCTCCCGCTGCATGAAAGCGCGCACGCAGCTCTCAGCGCCCGCCGTTCACGTCAACGTTAACGTGAGACCACGGTACGAGCTCAGCAACGTATCTCGCTCTCGGCAGAAGCGACACACGTTTTTTCATTGCAGTGGTGTCAAACGCGCGCTCCCGCGGCGTCAGCAGTTTCACAAGCCTCACAGCGGCTCTGCTACTTCATCCTCGAAGAAGGTTTTCTGAATTAATACTGTAGCTCGTGGAATCACTGTGAAGTTCACGTGTCTTGCAGCCACGAATGAACGTGTTTCTGCAGACCGAGCCAGTGGTAGCCTCGCTTCACCAATGCCGCGCGCTGCTTCCTGACCGCACCAGTGCCAACGCGCGCTCCCGCGGCGTCAGCAGCTCCACAAGCCTCACAGCGGCTCGGCTCATACATCCTCGAAGAAGGTTTTCTGAATTAATATTGCAGCTCGTGGAATCACTCAAAAGCTCACGTGATTCGCAGCAAACAATGAACGTGTTTCTGCAGACCGAGCCAGTGGTAACCTCGCTCCACCGATGCCGCGCGCTGCTTCCTGACCGCACCAGTGCCAACGCGCGCCCCCGCGGCAATCCTGGCTTAAGGCATCGCATGAATGAGGACGCACACACACGACCCTTCAGGGCACGTCGGCTCATACGTGCACCCGCTTCTCGAGCGTTACACGGAGCAGCTGCACACAACGTGAGCACAACTCAGATGAGCTGCTCCCCGCAGCATCAGCAACACACAACGTCTTGCATGCTCGGGGACGCGCGTGTTTTTTCTCTCTCACTCAGCGCGCTCCAGCTCACATCAGCATGTATGTGAGTTTCACAGCATAAATGCGTGCCCGCTTTATAGCTTATAAACGGGTGGCAATGAACGCGCGCTTCCAGACGGATGGGCGAACCGTTTTCATCCGGGATTCACGCTGCAGTTCAGCTCAAACCCCGGTGTGGAGGAACTCTGTGACGTTTTTTTCTGTCATTTATGAACAGATCTCGTCCCCTCTAGCAGAAGCTCAGGAAATTCTGTTTTAAATGTAATTTCTAGAGTCTCAGAAGGAGAGGAAAATGCAAGGTCCCTCTCTCATCACTTCCTGGTCCCAATGAATTGGAAAGATGAGATTTATTCTAGATCGTCAATTTCTGAACTGTGAGAAACAACACTCCATTATGCACCCAAGCCGCTTTAATTCTGCTTTATCTGGACACCTGCTGCTGCTGAGCAGCTTGTACAGACAGGTGGCAGCAGTGCAACTCACGTGAACCGGTTGAGTGATATCAGCTGTTTTCCATCAGCAGACCTACGTCACACACATTTAACAAGCTGTGGGGCCGCTGTGGCTCTCCACACAGCAGCTCTTTTAAATGTTTTTGGAGTGTCGCACGGGATCTTTGAATGTGACTCAACACTGACCTTGAGCTGCAGAATCATCAGGGTTTTTGATTCACACAGACAGCAGTGACTGTTGCATACATACTGGCAGGAGATGTATGCGTTTCAACCCATGTGCCACATTGTGAGACAGATGCTGTGTGGGGCACACCCAATCTGCTCTCCATTGGAGTGGGTACATCTCATGTATTCCGAACAGGGGGCGGATGTGATGCCCAAAGACGGTCTTTTGGGGCACGGGGACCTGGGACTTTCCACCCAGAGCTATGGCTCAGACACGGTAGAAATCCTGCCAGCGTCTGTGGACGTGTAGCAACACGAGAGAACGCTCAATGTCAATTATAAGTATCGTGGAGCCACGGGACGATCCACCGCTGGGTGGACGTGCCTGCTCACAGCCTGTGGTCGTAATGCCTTTTCACCTTCTTCTCTCCCTCTGATATCACTGTTTTCTGAACCGAGCTCAGGAGGAGGGACTGGCAGCTCCTCTGCCCCAAGTGCGTGAACGCATCATGGTTCCCAGGCCTACGACATTTGTTATCAGGGTGCTTGTGGAACCTGCCATGGAGGGAGGACGCTCTCCTCCAGGCGGGAGGAACGATCAGGAATTAATCAGAATAGGCCAGCACCTGTGGTTTGGCCGCTGTGCGGATCTTTTTGAGAGAATGGATCTCTCTCAAGATGTAGTGCGTACGATTCAGGAGTCACGTGCTGCAACCACCACAGCGCTGTTCACATCAAGTGGTCAGTTTTTTCAACGCTGCTGTACAGAGAAAGGCGTAGAAGCCACTTCATGTCCACTGGACGACATGCTGTCGTTTCTGCAGCAGTCGAGGGACAGAAATCTGGTGTCCAGCACGACTATCGTATGCTACAGCCGTGTTTTCTTCTTGTCTCAAAGTTGTCGGAGACAGAACAACCTTTAATCATCCTCTTACGAAGCATTTTGTCTCAGATTGATATAGCAGCTGTGGGCCTGTTTGTGACACGAGAAACGCTCAGTGTCAATTATGCGTTTCTCTGAGCCCACGAGACGAACCACCGCTGGGGTGGATGCGTTTGCCCACAGCCCATGGCCCAAAATGCTTCTGTACGCGTTTTTCTCCACCTCCTCTGATCTTATGGTTCTTGAACCGAGCTCAGGAGGAGGGATTGACAGCTCTCCTGGTGGCCCCGAACGCGTGAGCGCACCATGGTTCCCAGCCCTGCAACGCCTGCTGTCGGGGTGCCCGTGGAAACTGCCGTAGAGGGAGGACGCTCTCCTCCAGGCAGGAGGAGCGACCAGGAGTTTCCCAGAAATAGGCCAGCACCTGTGGGTCTGGCCGTTGAACGAATCCACTTAGAGAGGATGGGTCGCCCACAGGATGTAATGCGCACAATTCAGGTTTCACGTGTTGCATCTACTACAGCGATGTACACATCAAAGCGGACAGCTTTTCAGCGCTGGTGTACAGAGAAGGGTGTAGAGGCCACCTCATGTCCATTAGGTGGCATGCTGTTCTTTCTGCAGCAGCTGACGGACAGAAATTTGCATCCAGCACGTTTAAAACGTACGCTGCAGCCATCTCTTCCTGACACGAAGGTTTCTGAGACAGAACAGGCTTAATCATCTGCTGATGAAGCGTTTTCTAAAAGGTGTACAGAGACGCAGGCCTGTCTCACACCCACTTGTTCCACAGTGGGATTTAATACTGGTTCTGCAGGTCCTGATCAAAGCTTCATTTGAATCTTTGGATCAGGTTCCACTTAAATTCTTGTCTCTTTAAAGAGCCCTGCGGCTGGCTTTAACATCCGCTAAGAGTGAGTGTTTTATCTGCCCTCTCTGTCGCTCCGTCATGTCTCAGAATTCAGGCTGACGGCAGCTCAGCTGATTTTAGACCAACCCAGCTTTTATGCCTAAAACATCACGAGCTCTTTTAATCAAGAGCGATATCGTTGGAGGGGTCATCCCCCCCCTTTCACACAGATCAGAAGAAGTAGCGTCTTTTTATCTCCTCTGTCCTGTGCGGGCGTTGACGTGTTACATAGCGTGCACAGCTGCAATGCGTCAACATTTGTTTGTGCATTATAAAGATGCATCTGCAGGTCGACCGTTATCCACCCAGTGCTTGTCACACTGGCTATGTGAGGCCAGGTTCTGAAGCCTACAGAACATCAGATTTAGAGCCTCCTGTCAACCTCAGCGCACACTCGACCAGGGGTATCGCATCTTCGACTGCTTTGCATAACTGTATGTCAATGCAGGACATTTTGCACTGTGGCCGCGTGGTCAACACCCTGCTCATTCATTCGCTTTTATCTAGGTGATGTGACGGCCGTTCCATGACACATTCTGTCCTTAGTGTTTACAGAATGAATATTGTTGTTTCATGGAACTCCGTTTTACTCACATCTGTCTGCATGCATTACAGTGTGAGATGTTATCAGTCACAAGTTGTGACTGTTATTTTGGTTCTATTGTCACTAATCAGTTCACGACTATTGTTACCAATCAGTTCATTTGATTAATAATCAGCTCTCCTGTTATTATTAATCTGTTCATACGGTTCAGCCGTAAACCGGTTGGTTCATGGCTCTTTTCAGCGTTTTTCCCTCCCCGTTGAAGTTTTCCGGGGCGTTCATGCATTCAGAATGCATAGTTACACAACATGCATCTGTGCATGGCCACATAATTACGCAATGCGTAATTACGCACCTGGGAGCTGAGTGATTAGACTTTTTTGGGCAAGCTTCTGCTTCATACGGTGTTCGAATGGACCCAGTGAGGCGAGGACAACATCCGCTTCGCCCTTAACCCACTAAGCGACAGCCTTAAAGGGCGAAGCCTATACGAAATAGAACGTTGGTTACGTACTGTAACCCCAGATTCTATGAGTATAGGCGTAGCCCTTTAAGCGTCGGGCCTCACTGGCTCCTAAATGGCTGAAGAAAAAGCTATTTTTGGGAGCCGATTTCCCGCTCTTAACGTAATTTATACGGACCGGGTGGGGCCCACACAGCAGGTGGGCGTGGACTAAATTTTTCAGTGCAATGCTCCACATAACGGGATAAACCCACTAAGCGACAGCCTTAAAGGGCTACGCCTATACTCATAGAATCTGGGGTTACAGTACGTAACCAACGTTTGTACTGAATTATTGACAATGAGTTATTTTTGTAATTTTTTTATAATTACTCATATTTATAAATCTACCACTGTCCGTTGATGAAGAAGCAGCCTCTTCAACCAGTATGCGGTCCAGTTGTCCCCTTTTCTTGACTGGCCTTGGTAGTTCTCCATCGTCACTCATCTTTCTCTTCACTCCTCTGATTCTTTTGGCCTGGTTGCAACTTTGTCCAGGCTCTGTGGAGACACTGGTTTCTGTTGAAGGTCCAGCTTCAGAGACCCTGGCCTTTTTTCTGGGAGGCTCCTCATCATGAGTGGCTTTTCTTTTAGATGCCACTGTCCCAATTCTCCTTGGAGACGCTGTTTTTTGCAGCGTTATCCTTCTGTCCATCTCTGCAAATCAGAAAAATCAAGAGACATGTTAGGTATGTAATGTGTAAAGCTAATATCTAAAAAAGTTAAATCTGGTCCTCTGGACATTCAAAAAAAACAAAACAAAGCAAATCAACAAAAAAATGTAGAAACGTTTCGTCTCTCATCCGAGAGACTTCCTCAGTCTGAGGAGCTGTATTCAGCTCAGTCTCTTAAATAGCACCGTCTCAGGGTGGATCAACCAGTTTTGCTGCTGACAACCAAAACCAGCTGATCACATGCTCAAGAAGGACCATCAGCATAACAATGGATCATTAGCACACTG
>NW_023619031.1:0-15818 GCF_014905685.2 Nematolebias whitei
CAGCTGCAGTTTTTGATCACGACCCCAAAGTGCCTAGAAGACCATCACAGAACAAAATGTGGGGTCGACACCTCCGTCCGGCTGCAGTTGATGTTAGTGACCTTGGGCAGAGTGACCACCAGTTCTTCGTTCAGCCTTTATGTCCCCAGATTCGTCTCCCGTCTGTTTGGAGACCAGCTCAGCTTTGTACAGCAGTTCATATCTCAGCATACAGCAAGTCTTGACTGGATGTTCTTGCTGTGTACAAACTCCATCCCCCCTCTGGACAGTTAGTTCAGTTTGCTCTTGGACTGTTAGATCTTTGAAAAGTCACGTTACTTGGCTGAAAAGTTCTTTGTTGTTTTGTCAGATGTGCTCGACTGACAACTTATTTGAACCGTCCCATTGCGTCCCATTGGTCAGTTTCACAGACCCCAACGTCAGCGCCCACCTGAACACATCTGTATCCGATCCGGCCCCCGGCACTCGAGAGTCCTGATCAAAACTCAGATGGATGCTGTATGCAGTTAAATGCTACCTTCCATGTTTTGTGGGCCTAAGTAGACTCATCTTCCCACTCCAAAGTTCTGTCATCTCTAGCTGCAGAGAAGAAAAGAGATAATCAAATTATTAAAACCAGATTCAACATTCATCTGTCATCCACATTAATCGTTAGTTAGCAAGTTTTATTCTGGGACCACAGCGTTTACCCCAACGGAGTCATTCTGGTGTTCTGGATCGTACAATAGATGTTTTAACCTCTCAATTACACAAGAGTGAAAGCTTTGATTAAACACTGCACAAGCCAATTCTTTACACCTACTGCATAAAATATTCCCCTCCAAACAATGTCCTCCATCTTGTAGAGTATGTGTGTTGACACATCACCTGACAGTGAAGTCCACTCCCAGGGCCACATTATCGTCCAGACCTTGTAAATTTAGGCAGCATGTTAATATGTAATCACTTATTGTTATATAACCAATCTGCAAATCATCTCTTGTCATAACTATGCTTTTCCCACTGTATCACAAACAAGATACTTTTAATACAAATCAATTAAGACTATGTATACCCTTCAAGACATCACAAAGTCCATTATCACTGCACAAAAACGTGTACATGCCCTTTGTCCACAAAGTACAACTTCTTAAACTCACCATGTACACCTCTCTGTTGTCCTTCTGCACTCCCAGGACCTGTGTGAAGTCTCAAACAATAAAGTTAAATTCATGGACCCACTAGAATTGTCGTCCCCTAAATAACCTAGTCCCTGCAGCTCTCAGAAGGAAACAGCTCCTAAATGCTACACATTTCCAATACGTGATCAACTCATGTGGACTGATTTCTTAAACTGAAGTTTTTCAATTCGAGTACAATTAAGATTGATTTATTTAACCCAAGTATTTACAATTTGAGTTTAGTTATGGCTGTATAATTTAATCTAATTTTTTCAATTTGAGTTTAGTTTCCTAACGTATTTAACTTTTTCAATTTGAGTCCGGCAAGGTATTGTTTGACCAGAATAAAATTCTATATTTTACAAGTGTCAAGGATTTTGTCCCTTACTCATTTTAAGCTGTTGTTTCGCAGTTGAGTTCAAAACCTGAGTTTATTGTCAATTCCAAGCAGAAAGGTAATCTAATTTGTTCAGGACCACCAAGGCCACCTCTACAATATTACTCTTCCACGCGTTCGTTTTGACATCTCAACCCTCTACTGTCAAAGCTGACTCCAAGATGATTCAACCTTCTCCAGCTGACTCACTCTGACTCCATCTCCTGGTTAATTACAGCTCGTACACGTGATGTCCCCTCTCACCTTGAGATTCAAACCATTCTCTGTTTCAGAGTTCACTGCCTCCTTCCTATCTTACAGAAAATTGTTTCGTTTAACCTTGTGTCTGCTCCCATCTCCGTTTCTCTCTGGCCTCCGACGGCTATCAGTAAATATTTGAAAGATCTTCAGCTATCCCTGTTCCCATATCAGATACCATTTAGCTGTGACACGCCAATCAGCTATATTTTTAAATTATTCCAACTTGTACAGCCTAAATCATTAAAAATCAAGCTCTACCCCCTTAATTTTGGTACATAAAGCTCATTTCCGCTTGTTTGTGCTAGTGGCCCCCTGATCTCAAACTAATTACCTCCTGTTCATTTTGATACTCCCTAAAAGTCATGCAATTTGCCTCTGATATGATCCTATAGATTTTCCACAGGCTTCACCTGCACCACATTCATGAGTTCCACACCTAATAACAACATTCACACACCCAGGCATTCAAATATGTTATTGTCATTCACCCCTGGCTGCAGCCGTAATAAAACAAACACAAGTCTGGTACGGAACAACCCAGCAGCCAGACCCGTCCTTGCCTCACAGCAGCGCCCCCTTCCGGTCAGGATACGGAAGCACCGATCACACAAGACACCTCTGACGCAGAAACGAAGACAAAACAAAACACGCGTAAACCTTCACCTCGTGTGTGGAACAAAGAAACGCTCCCTTCCCCCTCACGAGTGCTTTACCACACACACAGGCTCCAAGCAGACTTTCTCCGACACACAGAAAAAAGAGAAAAGCAACCCTGAGCTTCCGCCCACACACAGCTCACTCCCCTCTCTCTTTTTTTGTTACGTCTCTCCCAACGCGTCCCCCCTGAAGCTTCCACACGACATACAAAACACGGCTCAACCAAAGTTATTACAACGTCCTAAAACTAATGCGATCCCCGATCACATGAAATTTGGTAAACACTAAGCTATTTCACTCATTTTCTCTCAAAGCTAAAGTAATAAATTGAGTCCAGTATAGACGGCAGTCAACACTCGCCTGAGGAGGCCCGACCCTCAGCCCCTACAGACGCTTGTGAAACGCTGTAGACCTACGTCTCGTCAGACGAAAGTTATGGATGGCAAATCCCGCTGAATTATGAGAGAAAACGTTGTCACCCACGTGACTTCCGGTAGGCCTTCAGCCGTCCACCGGTACAAGTCCACAAAACTTGTGAAAACTACCTAAAAATGACTAAGTAAGCATTCAGCGATAAAACCGTCTGAATATCGTAATCCATCTCGTCAGAATTAACACGAATCACTGGAAGTTAGCTTAAATAAAACCATCTTTATTTTCCGGAGATGGCCCGCATGCACACGACAGAGGAAGTTGAATTTAGTCTTAATTTAGTTTACCGCCGAAAAGCCAGAAACTCCGGACCGTAAGGTCCAAACAGTTAACCAGCTTACCTGAAAGTAATGGGCCCAGTCCCTCTCTCTGTGTGCACCGCAAGCCACCTCGATCCAATTGTGTAGGCCGCATCACCTCGCCGCACGTCCGGGGTCACCATTTTGTTGTGGATAGAATACCACGTCGTGTTCAAAACGGCGGAGGCGTCGCCCTTCGTATAAAAGATTTATTCGAGACAACATGGGTTACAGATATTCAGAGACAAACAGTTACATTAATAAGATATATGCATATAAATGGAGCATTAAGAACAAACCGCCTCCTGCGTGCCTCTCTGAAAATGCTCAGTGCGCGTGCGTCATTCCCGGCCTTTTATCCCCGTCTGAGAAGGCTAGCTTCCTGATTGGTTCAGCTTCTGTCGCTATGGTTACGACGTAGCCCGCCCCCTCAAGGACGTTACGTCTATATTTCAGATAAGTTTTGGTTCGGCTTTTGTTTAAAGTTTAACTTGCTATTATACTTTAGGGATATAAAATGATTCGTGTCTAAATTGTTTATGCGTAATAATTAATAACTATTAATTATTACCTATCTCCTGGGTGTTAATTCATAGGAATAATTATATTATCTTTATTTATGTTAATCAGTCTGCTCTCTGGCCTGATTTGATTGCTTGTAATTTATCAAATGTGAACTTGTAAAATTATCCTTAGCTACTATGAGATTATATTTAAAGGTCAACTAGTTAGAATTAGCAAACACTTTCTATACACATAGTTCAACCTTGGAAGAAAGACACGCACACACTTTATATGACCTGACATTTGAGTGCTTGATAGGAATTATAAAAAGGTATAAAATATTAAATCCAACACCGTTCAACAGTTATTGTTTAGTGTACCCGCTGATCATCTGAGCTGCCAGTGCTGTCAGCAGACTCCTCCTCCGCACTTCCTCTGTAAGCAACACGGAAAGTGGAAACAGCTAGCAGTAAGCCTTGGATGTCAAAGCTGTACCGACGCAGGACATCTGGACTGCTCCCTGGTTCTGGCCTGTACTTCATGTGACACTTGCAGAGACTGAAGGTGCATAAGTTGATCGAGTGTGGGCACAAAACACATGTTGGGAAGACTATGCAGCATCGAAGGAAGAGCAGGGAGGTCTGGAGCCATGTGGTGCAGAATGATGCTGCGCAGGACTTCTCAGGTGGGCACTGGTGAGACCTCAGTGAACCCTGTGGCACAGAACCAAGTCTGGATGGTACCAGCTCCAAAGCTGAGAGACCATCTCTAGGATAAGTGTGATAAGTGGTTGGGACTCCAGCTGGTGTAGTTTTTCTCCCGATGCCAGGATGTCAGGATCTGGAAGTGGTCCTACAAACACACGAGTGACAGAATCACAATAAGTTTAGACAAAGGAAACATGGACATAAAAACATTAACCCAAAGGTTATACCTGTGTAAGCTCTGTAAAGCGTGGAGTGCAAACATCTTTTCACCACAGTTTTGGGCTTTCACACCACCACCACCTCGCTGGCAGGTTCAGGATGGATTCCCTTACAAGAAATAAACATAAAAATAAGTCAAACTAAAAAAATAAATAAATGTAAAGAGACAAGTGAGCAAAAACAAACAATTCTAAACAAGTTAGGAGAGAAAAATATATTTGACACAAGTAATATTGAGACTATGACAAATTTCACATTGTACTAATAATATACAGGTGGGAAAGTTATTACAATTATTGTTTTGATAATCATAACCATCATATACTAAATAATATAACAGAAAATAATGTGTTCCACTCTTATTTTATTTTTTTACCTGTGTTCTTTGTCTGTGCCATCTTTGTAAATCTCTTGTGCGGGCCAGTGCAGGAGGACCAGTTGGCAGCTGGAGTTGGGAGTAGTGGGCAGTCTGGTAAAAAAAAGTGCAACTACATGGTTACAAAAACCTTTACCAGCTGCACTCCTACAGAAATAAGACAACATTTCTTTTTTCAACACCCAGTGAGATCTAAAATAGATAAAACTGTTTTTAGCACACACACACATATATATAATTAATACTTGTTATAACATATTTAGCTTTAAACAAGTAATAGATTGTATAATAGATGGATTCACTTAACACATCACCTTACATATACACAGCACGCTACATACACATAAACATATGTTTGGCACTAATGGAACCTCATAAAAATATAATAAAAAATGTTATATCATGTCTGTCTCAAACACTCCAAATAATGTAGCACACTAAATTAGGCTTCTTTATTACGATGTTTATGCGCTTCATATGTTGTAGCTAACGGTTAGCTCGCTAAGCTACATCTTTTCTTACCTTGACAGCTGAGGAGATTTTCTTCATGGAAGAACTTTTATCCTTTTAAGTTTATTAGTTCGAGAATTAGCCGCTGCGATTTCCTCCTCAGCAGCGGAAGAAAAGATTGGCAAATTAAGCAAAGATGTTGAAAAGAGACACATTTCTCCTTACTGCAAAGACTCGCAAAGCAGGAAGTGTCTGTTTCCGGTTGTCGTGAAAAAGACGTCGCAAAAAAATCTTCTTGTTGCAGATACAACAAATAATCCGAGCTGCCGCGTTAAAAATCATGTTAAAAATACGAGCGTTGTGTTGGACTAACCTGACTTTGCAGATTATAAAATAAAAAGGCTACAATGCCTTGTGATTTTTCCGCCAAAATGCTACGTAAATCTGTGACGTTTTGACTAGTCAGAATAACAATTCAAGATATCTTGAACATCATTCTGACTAGTCAAAATGTTAATTCAAGATATCTGAAATAGAAAAACCGTCTACATGATAAAATATTCAAGATATCTTGAATTCATTTTGAGATATCTTAAAAGGAATTTTGACTAGTCATAAGTACAGTTCTAGATATCTTTAAGTTAGTTTTGCCTAGTCGTTATTTGCTATCAAGATATCTACAATTTAATTTGCACTAGTCAAAACTTCATTTGTGATATCTACAAATACATTTAAGATATCTTGAATAATGATGTAATTTAAGATATCTTTAATTGTAATTATGACTAGTCAGAACTAAAAGTGAGATATCTTGAAAGCAAACAATGACTAGTCAAAATTAACTTAGAGATATCTAGAACTGTATTTTTGACTAGTCAAAATTCAGTTCAAGATATCTTGAATTGAAGCCTCCATACAACTCAATGGTAAATCTGACGTCATTATGACTAGTCAGAATGTAATTAGAGATATCTTAAATAAGTATTTTGACTAGTCAAAATGCAGTTCAAGATATCTTAAATAACTAATATGTCTAGTCAAAACTCAGTTTCAGATATCTGGAATGTAAGCGTGGTGAATCTGATTTTATGTTAAAAGGGCTTGCCATACACATGAGACTTCTTGGGGAGAATTGTGGGGTGCTTGACATGATGTAAGGCTGATTGGGACAACCGTCCTCCCACCCTGAGAACATCGGACTTATCTAGGAAAGCATTTAGCTGCCTTAGTTTGTTATGCTTGTGTAGAGAATTTTCCTTCTGAGATCTAATTTTCTGTATTACTTTAATAAAAGCCTTTCTTTGCGCTAGCTTGATAATGAACACTTCTGTGTCTCTTCTCTCTTCCAGATTTGTTACTCGGTTTGTTCTTTGTTGAATACCCTTAAACTCTTTGATAAATCGTTTGAGTTTGGCAATAGCCTTTACAGCTCTCGACCAATCAGAGAACTTCTTTAAACGCTCTAGAACTGGGTTCACTTCCTTCGACTGTACTGTGTATGTATGACATTTACTGAGTTGAAGATCTGTTTCTTCAACTTCTCCCACCATTTCCTCTTTGATTGGAAGATCTTGTTCCCAAAGTGATTTGGAGTTCTTCAGCCAGTTTGATTCTTTTAGTTGAGTAGTGGCTAAACCTTTTGAGGTTTGATCAGCCAGATTTTCTGTGTTGGATATTAACGGGAGTTTGTAGTGTCTATTTCTCTTTTGTTTTATGTTTTTGGTCACCTTTGACCTGAACAGAATTTCTTCCTGCGAGACTGGTTGGCTGTCCGTTGCATGCTTAGGAAAATCTGGTTCCAAAGTCTTTATCACATCAGTTGGACTGACTTCTTTTGCTTGGATTCTGCATACAAAATGCACATGTTGCTTAGGTTCAACTGCTGGTAGTGACACAGGGGTTTCTTCATGAACAATGATTCTGTGACTCGTACTGATAACATCCTTTTGATTTTGAACTTGAGATGCGCAACCAACTATGCTCCAGCCGAGATCGGTTAACTGTGCATAAGGTTGGTTCTCCCTACCTGCAAGAACTTTGCGTGGTAAGAGGGCTTGTTGACAGTTATAGCCAATAAGAAGACCAACTTCGCATTCGAGCATTGGAGGTAGCTTATCCGCCAGCCTTTCAAGATGAGGCCACTTTAAGGCGGTTTCGGATGTTGGGATATGTGACCTGTTAACAGGGATGAACTCTCTCGTATAGACTGGTGGCAATGTGATTCTCCTTTCATGCTCATATCCTCTAACTTGAAGGTTTACCAGCTTGTCTCATGGTATTACTGTCGACTTGGCAGACATAGTCGACAGCCGCAGGTTGACCTTACCTTTATCCGTGTCAATATTTTGGGCTACTTCATCTAAAATGAAGGATGTATCGCTCTGTGAGTCAAGGAGTGCATATACTAAAACTTCTTTGTTTGGGTGATTTTTTGATGAAACCCAGACAGGCACTATAGAGGACGTTAATGCGCTTGAAATCGATCGGGTTACTCTATTAGAGATTGCTGGTTCAGCTCCTTCTTTAGTGTCTGCTTCTTCTTCATCTTGAGTGTTATCGCTCGGTGCAGATATTACCCCTTTACATTCAACAAACTTGTCGTCGTGCAAGCATGTAGGATGTTTCCTTTGACATTTTTCACATGTGATCCTGGCATCAAACTCCTTCGAATGATGTCCTCTCTTCAAGCATCCAAAACACAGCCTTTCTGCTTGTGCAAACTGGATACAATCTTGAACAGGGTTTTCTGTGAATTTGAAACATTTATCGAGTGTGTGACCGTTTCCTTTGCAGAAAAGACAGGTTATAGTATATGTGTGGCTTGAGTTTGTTGTTAATGTTTTTGCTTGAATGACTTGGCTGCCTGAGTGTTTGAGCTTATTCATTTCCAAACCTTTGAGAGCTTGTGCTGAGGCTATGGGATCACAAGCTAAGTCAGCTTCAGTGGATATAAAATCAACAAACGTGAAAGGATGGATACCTTTCATCGCCAGCCTTTGTCATTTTCATGGCTTTCCAGTTCCATCTTGCGGTCAACCACTCTGGAAGTTTTAGCAAAAGTTTCTGAATTTCCATACAGTCATTGAGAACCTCCAATGTCGTTACGTGTGACATTGCAGCTTCACAAGTCTTAAGGAAATCAGCAAACTCTCTCAACTCACTTCCATCCTTGGAGTTTATTTTAGGCCAATTGTTAAGCTTGTCTCTAAAGCATTTTCCTATGGTGAATGGTCTTCCAAAGCACTTTTCTAGCACTTTCCAAGCCGAATCGTATGCTTCATCTGTGCCCAATAGGAGAAGGTCTTCAACCGCTCTCTTCGCTGGTCCACCGAGGTACTTTCTGAGATAATAAAGTTTCTCATTTTTTGGAATGTTTTTTCTTTCAATCAGGATTTCAAATGATAACTGCCAGTCCTTATACTTTAAAGGGTCGCCAGTAAACAATGCAGGTTCTGGAGTTGGAAGACGATTAGCATTTATTGCTTCCGCTAGTATGCTAACTAGCTCGTAATTCGGCTGTAGTTGAATTGCAATGGAGGAGACTCGTGTAGCTTGAGGGATGAATGGTGGGCTTGATGCTTTGAGTGCTTGGTTTGTGGTGATCTCAGGTTGGTCACCAGGATTTGGTTGAGCTTGGCTAACGACCGCAGGAATGGGTGGTACAGGTCTAAGGCTTGTAGCATTATGGACTTGAGTTAAACTTAGAGCTTGAAAGGGAATGTGTGCTACGACAGGGATTGCTTGGATTTTGCTTTCTGCTTTAATACTGCATAGTAACCTCTGACCTTCAGAAATACCTTCACCTTCATTGTAAACTTTTGCTCGAGCCTTTGCTGCATTCAGTTTTTTAACTTCTTCCAAGCGTGTAATCTTTCTGTGCTGCTCTTCTATTAGTTGCTGTCTTTCGAGCTTCTGCTGTTCCATTGCTTGCCGTTCTTCGAGCTTCTGCTGTTCCATTGCTTGCTGTTCTTCGAGATTCTGACGCTCTAACCTTTGTAGTTCAGCTGTTTCTCTTTCTTGCTCCTCCATTATTGCCAATACTTCTTTAGATGCAGCTGCTTCGGCCTCTGCTTCCAGTCTATTGCTTATTTGTGAGCATGACTGACTTGAACTACATTTAGACCTTCGTGATCTTGACCTCGATGTGGTACTTTCAGATCCCAGGCATGACCCTACGTCTGGCCACGGATCTTCTTCGCTTTCTGGAAGGTGTCCTTTAAGTTGGTTTTCAGCTCTTTTGACAATACATGCAGAAAGTGATGTACATACATCTACTTTGCGCCTTGCGTCTGCATCAGGAGGTTGTATTTGTCGTATTTGTTCGTAGATGGTTTGTACATTTCCGCAGGTGATGTTCACATCCTTAATCAGCTCCTTTAATTCGCTCTCAGAAGCCTCCCTTTCTAATGCCAATTTGCTCAGTTTTGCTTCACATTTCCATTTTTCAAAAACGGCTACATATTTGTTTTTAAGGCCCTTGAGTTTCTCCTCTTGAAGCTCTTTACCCCCTTCGGTTAATGTTCTTACTCTTTCACTTTTACGAACAGTTTGTGTTTCTGGGATTTGCTCATCATCATTTCCTTCTACTTCAGTACTGTATGTGATACAGCATAGAGCTCCTTATGATTTTTGTCAGTCATCTTGTGAGTCTGGATAAATTTCACTCAATGCCTTATGTTTCAATTACAAATACTTCTTCAAACTTGTAACTTACATATGAGTTGACTATTACTTTGGGATTATTGTTATTTCATACTTTAGCTGTAATGAGCTTCACTCTCAAAACATTTGTACTTCAACTTAAAGAACCTTGTGAATTTTCACGCTTAATTTGATTTTAAGCAAAACAAAAACTCCTTTCTTAAACAACAATAAATCACTTTGAAGTCCAGTAGAATTCACGTAATCTTTGACAAATGTGTAGAGACTTGTTGTGGCTTTTGACTTAACCTTTAACTTAACCACTCATTCTATTTCAACACTGTTCTTTGTTAATTTCCACCTTATTCAGTTACATTTGCAGGGCATGGCTGCTTGTGAGCTTTGAACTTAGGAGATGGCGCCCCCTTGTGTTCGCACCACCGTGATACCATCACTCAGCTGCAGGCACGCCCAGTTCTTTCCTTCTCGCCGGCACTGACTGGCTAGAGTTTTCACTGTAACTTCTCAATGACGACACGCGGGCACGGCTTCTTTATTTGAAACGGGCGCTTTAATGAATGCCTGGGGGAAACTACAGAAACAAGACAGAAAGTACAGAAGTAAAACAAAAGGTTTCAGGTACAGTACTGAGCGACGAGTAAAACATGCTTTAACAAAGAAATACCTCATGGCCGCTCGTCATTAAAGAAGTCCTAAGCGAATGTTTCTCATCTTGTACATTCTAAATAAGCATATAAAACAAGCATATAAAACATCAGAACACCATAACTGACAGATGTACAATGTGCCACAACAGTTATAAATACCTTTACAGTTAACGAACTATCGAGGCTGCTGCACGCCTCTCGTGTCCTCAGGTAACTGCATGTGGCTTCAGGTAAATGTGTGTGTGTCGAGCACAAAAGATCTCGCCACTCTCTTCCGTTCACACAAATCTCGCGATAACGGTACAACCAAAAAATAGTCCTTCATGACAGAATAAATGCATCTTATACAAAATAAAACATATTTCACAGTGTGAACTAAACAAACTAAAAACAAAATATTCTAACTACTGAAAACAAATATGAACCCGTTTGAAACATAAATCAATCATTGTGGTGACACTTACAAAGCCAATTAGTAAAGTTCTCTATCTAAGGAATCCAGCAACAAGTTGAATCTTGGGCTTCAGACATCAGAGTTTCCCCATCAGACATCAGAGTTTTCAGACTCTAGAACTTCTTCAGAACCTCCATCACCCTGAGACTCTTAGACTCTATCACTCCCAGACTCTAACAGAACCGGGAAGTTGCCACATTTTAAATGAGTTGACTTCCGGGTCAATTTTAGAGCTTTCTGATTCGTGGATGGACCAGAAAGAGGTGTGTTTTGTGACGTAAGATGTTATGATAAGTCGAGGTCAGAGAATGAGATTGTTCAACAACTGACAGAGAGATTATTGCAGAAAAGCAGACTTCGTGGAGTCAAACTCTTCTGTATCTTCTGTAAAGATTAAACATGACATTTTTCTCGGTAAACATTTTAGTTGACCGAAAACCGACCTTTAACATACTTACAAACTTGGCTCATTTCAGACAGAAAATCAAGAAATGCATATTAACCTGATTTCTTCTTTGAATGAGGAATAAAAATCATTACTTACTGTTTATGTAAAATAAAAATGAGTAGTTCTTTTCAACCTGTAAGCATTGAGTGAAACTAACACAATTTGATTATCAAACATTTGTAAAGTAGTAATGATTATAGAGAATTGTCTTTTCTGCTTGATTAATTCAAGAAAGAAAGTCATCAGATGGCTCAAACTATTCAGATCAATGAAATAACAGTCTCTGTCCATCTGATAGATTTGGGGTCAGATCAGGGTCAGATCAGGTTCACTACACTTTGTTGCAGTCTCCCATCCTGAGCAAGCACAGTGGCAACAGTGGAAACAAAAACTCCCTTTTAAAAGGAAGAAACCTCCAGCAGAACCAGGCTCAGGACAAGCAGCCATCTGCTTTGACCGGCTGGTTGAGAGGACAGGAAGGAGAGACAGACGAACACAGAATGGTAGGTCCAGGTATAGGTCCATGTGTATCTGAAAAAAAAAAAAAAAATGTTAAGGATAGAAAAAAATAATTACAAATACAAAACAGGTTGAGCAGAGTAAGTAAAGACAGTAGCAGAGTGAAAATTGTGGTCAGTTTGTCCTCCAGCAGTCTAAGCCTATAGCAGCATAATTAAGGGACAGCTCAGGAAACCCAAGCCGACCCTAACTATAGGATTTAGTAAAAAGGAAAGTCTTAAGCCTAGTTTTAAAACTGGATAATGTGTCAGCCTCTCTGACAGAGATTGGAAGTTGGTTCCACAAGAGAGGAGCCTGATAACTGAAAGATCTGCCTCCCATTCTGTTTTTGTAAATTCTATGGAACCACAAGTAAACCTGCAGTCTGAGAGCAAAGTGCTCTGTTAGGAAAATATGGAACAATAAGATCTGTAATATAAGATGGAGCTAGGTTGTTGAGAGCTTTGTAGGTTAGAAGTAAGACTTTGAATTCTATTCTGGATTTGACAGGGAGCCAATGGAGAGAAACTAAAACTGGATAAATATGATCTCTCCTACTAACTCCAGTTAAGACTCTGGCAGCAGCATTTTGGATCAACTGAAGACGTTAAAGAAGTATTTGGACACCCAGATAATAAACCATTGCAATAGTCCAGTCTAGACGTGATAAATGCATGGACCAGTTTTTCTGCATCATTTTTAGATGAGATGTTTCTAATTTTAGTGATATTACGCAGATGGAAGAAGGCACTTTTAGTAACGTTTTAATGTGGGGGATAAAAGACATGTCCTGGTCAAAAATAACAGCAAGATTTTTAACATTAGAGCTGGAGGACAGATTAATGCCATCTAAGGAGGGAGAAAGACTGAAAAATTAATTCCTATGGTGCTCAGGTCCAAAATTCAAAACCTCAGTCTTGTCTGTGTTCAACAGGAGAAAATTAGGGTCATCCAGGTTTTTATGTCTTTAAGACATGCTTGTAGTCTAAGTAGCTGATTGGATTCATTGGGTTTAATGGACAAATATAATTGTGTGTCATCAACATAACAATGAAATTTATCCCATGCTGTTTAATAACTTTACCTAATGGAAGCATATATACAGTAAAGAGTATTTGCCCTAGCACTGAGCCCTGAGGAACTCCATGACTAACTTTGGTGTATAAAGAAGATTCATGATTTATATTTACAAACTGGAATCTTATCAGATAGATATGATTTAAACCATTTTAGAGCCATTCCTGTAATCCCAATATCATATTCAAGCCTCTTTAGTAAAATATTGTCATCAACTGTATCAAATGCAGCACTGAGGTCTAACAGGACCAGTATAGACACAAGTCCATTGTCTGAGGCCATGAGAATATCATTAGTGACTTTTACTAGTGCTGTTTCTGTGCTATGATAAGCTCTAAACCCTGACTGAAACTCTTCAAACAGATTATTTCTTTGTAGGTGTTCATGCAACTGACCTGCAACTATTTTCTCTAGAATTTTTGAGATGAAAGTTAGATTAGATATAGGTCTATAGTTGGCCAGAATTTCTGAATCAAGATCAGACTTCAAAAGTAAAGGTTTAATTACAGCAACCTTAAAGTGCTGTGGTACATAACCATCCATTAAAGACAAATTGAAAACCCGGTCTGTCTCCTTCTCCAACTCTGCACCCTGGTTCACTCCAGAACTTCGTTCTCTGAAATCCAAAGGTCGGAGGTTGGAGCGACTCTATAAGAAATCTGGTCTCTCAATTCACAAGGAACACTATGCGAACCACGTCATCCAGTATAAGGACAGTATTTCTCAAGCCAAATCCAGCTACTTCTCCGACATCATCAGTTCCAATGTTGGCAATTCAAAGACTTTGTTCTCTCTCCTTAACCGTTCAGTCTCATCTCCTAACTCATTACCCTCTCACATGGTTTCTACAGAATTTTGCAACTCTCTGATGTCCTTTTTCAATGAAAAGATTATTTCAATTCATAAACACCTTGGACCTAATACCGCCCCCAGCATCCATGTTGAACTCCCCCCTCCCTCCCTCCCCTTCTCTGTCTTCTCCCTCCCCTCTGCTGATGACATTGCTGACATTATCAGCAAGTCTAAGTCTTCATCCTGTCAGCTCGATCTATTTCCCACAGTTCTTGCTAAATCCTGTCTCCCATCTCTGCTCCCCATCATCACTAACATCATCCACTCCTCCCTAACCTCTGGCATTGTTCCCACAGCTTTCAAATCTGCGGCCATTACCCCCATCATCAAGAAACCAGGTCTCGACTTTACCAACTTCAGTAATCTTCGTCCGATCTCTAATCTGCCCTTTATTTCCAAAGTTCTTGAAAAAGCTGTTGCTATTCAACTTCACTCTCACCTATCCAACAATAACATTTATGAAGAGTTTCAATCTGGTTTTCGCCCCCACCATAGCACCGAAACAGCTCTAATAAAAATAACTAATGACCTTCTTCTTGCTGCTGACTCTGCTCTTCTGTCTATCCTCATTTTACTGGATCTAAGTTCTGCCTTCGACACCATCTGTCATTCTATCCTCCTCAACAGACTAACCTCCATTGGCATCTCAGGTACACCATTAGACTGGTTCAAATCATATCTCTCTGACTGCACTCAATTCATTCAGCTCAAATCCTTTCGTTCCCAGTCTTCCCCCATCTCCACGGGTGTCCCCCAAGGCTCTGTCCTCGGACCCCTCCTCTTCATCATTTACGTCCTTCCTCTAGGTCACATCTTCCGTAAATTTGGTGTCCATTTTCACTGTTATGCTGATGACACACAGCTCTACCTGTCAACAAAACCAAACTCCACCCACCCACCCTCCATCGTCACCGACTGTCTCAATGAGCTAAATCACTGGTTTTCTAACAACTTCCTACAACTAAACAGTAACAAAGCGGAAATCATTCTTGTCAGTACCAAAAACTCTCTTTCAAAATCAGAAAATCTTCTCACCCCCCTTAACAACGCTCTGCTATCCCCCTCGCCTCAGGTCAAGAGTCTTGGTGTCATTCTCGACACCACTCTCTCCTTCACTTCACACATCAACAATGTCACTCGGTCTGCCTATTTCCATCTCAGAAATATTAACCGTCTTGGCCCTTCTCTCACACCCCGCTCCACAGCCATCCTTGTTCACAGTCTTGTGACTTCTCGGATTGACTACTGCAACTCTCTTCTTTATGGCCTCCCCAACAAATCTCTCCAGAAGCTACAATTGGTCCAGAACTCAGCTGCCTGTGTCATAACTCAAACCTCCTCCTATAACCACATCACTCCTGTCCTGCAGCAGCTCCACTGGCTCCCGGTTAAATCACGCATCGTCTTCAAAATTCTTCTTTTCACTTTCAAAGCTATCCACAACCTATGTACCTATCTGACCTCTTACACATCTCCATCCCCTCTCGCTCTCTCACATCCTCCTCTTCACTACACCTCCATGTACCCTCTGCCCGCCTCTCCACCATGGGGAGCAGGGCCTTCACCTGCTCTGCCCCTCAACTCTGGAACTCTCTACCCCCTGACTTAAGAAATACCACCTCTCTTTCTATATTCAAGACTGCTGTGAAAACACATCTCTTTAGACTCGCTTATCCTTAACTTTGCTGTATGTCTAAAAAAGTTAAATCTGGTCCTCTGGACATTCAAAAAAAACCAAA
>NW_023619032.1:0-15774 GCF_014905685.2 Nematolebias whitei
GTGACCTCAGCAGAAGTAAGGAGTACCTTCAGGAGGATTAATCCGCACAAAGCAACTGGCCCAGACAACATCCCCGGAAAAGTGTTGAAGGAATGTGCTGATCAGCTCTGTGAGGTGCTGGCAGACATCTTTAACACCTCACTTACCCTGGAGACAGTTCCCACCTGCCTGAAGACTGCCACCATCATCCCAGTCCCAAAAAGCTCTACAGTGAATGACTATCTGAATGACTATCGGCCAGTGGCCCTCACCCCGATAGTCGCTAAATGCTTCGAAAAACTGGTCATGACTCACATCAAAACAACCATCAACATCAACGAGGACCCTCATCAGTACGCATACCGTGAGAACCGATCAACAGAGGATGCAATCTCCTCTGTGGTCCACACTGCACTCAACCACCTGGAGCAGAAAAACTCTTACGTCCGTATGCTCTTTGTGGACTTCACATCCGCCTTCAACACCATGATCCCCCAAACCCTGATGGACAAACTATCCACACTAGGACTAAGCCCCTCCATCTGCAACTGGGTACTAGACTTTTTAACAAACAGACCACAGTTAGTGAGGATCCACAACCTCTCCTCCTCTACCATAACCCTCAGCACTGGCTCTCCTCAGGGATGTGTGTTGAGCCCCCTTCTGTTTACTCTGCTCACATATGATTGTGCAGCTACCCATCTAGGCTGTCACATTGTAATGTTTGCAGATGATACAGCGGTGATGGGATGCATCACAAACAATGATGAGTCCAGCTACAGGCAAGAGGTGGAACACCTGGAGAGCTGGTGCAGAGAGAATAACCTTCACATCAATGTGAAGAAGACAAAGGAGATGATTGTGGACTTCAGAAGGAACAAAAACACCTACACCCCCTGAACATAAGAGGATCTGCGGTGGAAGTGGTCTCCAGCTACAAGTACTTGGGTGTACACATGAATGACAACCTCAGCTGGAGCAACAACACCACCAGCATGATCAAGAAAGCTCATCAGAGACTCTACTTCCTCAGACAGCTGAGGCGAGCTGGTCTGGGAAGCTCAGTCCTCACCTCCTTCTACAGGTGTGCAGTGGAGAGCATCCTGTGCTCGAGCATCAATGTGTGGCATGGAGGCTGCACAGCTGCAGAAAGAAAAGCTTTGCAGAGAGTGGTGAAGGCTGCACAGAAATCTGTTGGAATCAGTCTCCCCACCATCACAGACATCTACACCTCCAGATGCAGGAAGAGGGCCACCTGCATCATGAAGGACCCCACCCACCCAGCACACACACTTTTTGCCCCACTCCCCTCAGGAAGGAGGTTAAGGAGCATTAAGTGTAGAACCACTAGACTGAGGAACAGCTTCTACCCTGAGGCTGTTAGACTCATGAATCTCTAACTAGAATAATCACTGTGAAAAACCATATCATGTTGCTGCTGATCTGTTTCATGTTGCTGCTGATCTGTTTCAATGTTGATGTGTTCATGCGTGCACATCTGCTCACAGACTCATGTTCATGTTTGTGCTGATGTTCAATGTTTTATGTTATGAGTGCTTAGTGTATATTTAGTTGATGTTTTTCTTAGTTCATATCTTAGATGTTATTACTGTTTTTCTTAAACATTATATTGTTGGATGTAACTGGGACCCCATGTACATAATCTCGCTCCACCACATGTACCACATGAGGTGCGAATGACAATAAAGAAACTCTGACTCTGACTCTGACTCTGATCTACTCCTGTGAACTTACTGGGAAGATACTTGCTGATCAAGCTGGGGGCTACCGTACTGTGTGGTGCAGATGGGCTGACAGTTTCGCTACCAGATGGCTCCATCATGCATTGCAGAGACTCAATCACAGATGGACAATATTTGTTACATCCTGTCACTCCAGAGTACGCAGACATCTATTGGGGCCGGTTGACACATGAACAGTCGAGCTGTCTCCTGAAAACATTCCAGACCTGGAAGCCCTGGCTCATCAGTCTGCATGCCTACGTTTCTCCTGCTGACCCGCCTCACGTCACCCTCTTCTATGACCGGGAACACACAGACTGGTACCAAGAAGCCTTCTCATCTGACCTTGAGGGTAAGACTTGGCAAATTAAAATTAAAAATATTCATGTAGCTCCTGAGGGAGTATCAGCAGCAGTAACACTGACCACTGAACAGCTTAGCTGGTATCAAATGAGTGATGAAGCTGTCCCCCATTTATCTCTCTCTATAAATCCTGAGCGCCAAGCTAAGGAGTTAGGAAGGATGGTTAAACGTTCTCTAGCTACCACTGATTGGACGCACACCACAGCACCAGGTCTGTATTATTCAAAATCATGCGACACATACAGAATACAGTTTGAAAGTTCTAAACAGATCGACCTTGAACACGACCTGCTGACTCGCCAACATGGGAGAGAACGGACAGATTACCACACTGCTGAGGACATGCTGGCTTCACTCCCTGACTCTCTCTGGACACAGTCTCCAACTGATGTTGGACATGTCTCTTGTGCTCCCATCACCTTTAAGGTAAACTCAAACACCCCAATCTGGGTACCACAATATCCCCACAAGCTTCAAGCTGAGGAGGGAATCGCCGACACTATTGCAGGTCTAATACAGGCTGGGGTTTTAGAACCCTCAACTTCTGACTGGAATACACCCATCTTACCAGTAGAAAAGAAAGGGTCAGGAAAATATTGCATGGCCCATGTTTTAAGAGCCATAAATGCTATCTTGTCCACTCCAACAGTGCCTGTTCCTAATCCTTATGTATCCATCTCTGCCTTGGAACCTTCTCAACAATGGTACACCTGTCTTGACTTGGCTAACGTGTTGTTTTGTCTCCCTCTAGAGGACAGTTGTCGTGACCTGTTTTCATTCACCTACAAAGGCAGACAGTGGAGATACACGAGACTTCCACAGGGATTCTCTCTCTCTCCAGGGATTTTTAACCAGGTCCTGAAGGACGTTTTGCAAACCTGTCCACTTCCCGGCAACACCACACTGATCCAGTATGTGGACGACTTGCTGTTGGCCGCTCCCACTGCTGATCTCTGCGTGGAAGCTACACGACTTGTCCTGCAACACTTACACGGCTCTGGTTTTAAGGTTAGTAAAACTAAATTGCAGATTGGTAGAAAACAGGTTTCTTTCCTGGGCCGTGTAATCTCTGCAGGAACCACTAGCATGTCTTCAGTACATAAGCAGAGCATCCTGACACATCCAAAACCACTACGGGTGAAGGATATGTTATATTGGAGTCCCAGCTGAAATGCTTTCTAGAGGATAATGCCATCTTAGAGCTATTCCAGTCTGGCTTTAAACCTCTCCACAGCACTGAAACTGCTCTTCTCAAGGTTTTTAACGACATTCTCCTATTCACAGACGCTGGTGATTCTGTGCTCCTTCTCTTACTGGACCTCACATCTGCCTTTGATACAATCGACCACGAGATCCTCATTGCGAGGTTAGAGCAGTGGGTGGGCATCACTGGGTCAGCCCTCGAATGGTTTAGATCTTACCTCGCTGACAGGTCCTTTTGTGTCTCCATCAAAGATTTTAGTTCAGCCTCGGCAGCGCTTAAATGGGGGGTACCGCAAGGTTCCATCCTTGGTCCTCTTTTATTTTCTCTATACCTGCTGCCACTAGGTGCTATTTTCAGGAAACATAACATACCTTTTCATTTCTACGCCGACGACTGCCAAATCTACTTCCCCCTCAGACTCAACGGTACTCGCTCTATTCAACCGTTACTGGACTGCCTGGCTGACATCAGAGATTGGATGGCTTTAAATTTCTTGAGTTTCAATGAGAAGAAATCTGAAGTTATGCTGTTTCCTCCCAATGACACAATCACCAACCACTGCATCGACCTATCCGTTCTGTCACCGTTAGTGAAACAAAGAGTCACTAATCTAGGAGTGATACTTGACCCTTCTCTGAAACTCAACAATCATGTAAATATGATTGTAAAATCCTGCTTTTTCCAGCTGAGGCGACTGTCTAAGCTGAAGCCCATATTGTCCAGAAATAACCTGGAGACAGTAATTCATGCATTCATTACATCCAGGCTCGACTATTGCAACTCACTCCTTTTTGGTATCAGTCAGACCTCCATAGCTAGACTCCAACTGGTCCAAAATGCAGCAGCCTGGTTTTTGACCAGCACAAGCAAAAGAGAACACATTACTCCTGTTTTGGCCTCCCTACACTGGCTTCCAGTTCACTTTCGAATCAAATTCAAAATACTCTTGTATGTCTATAAATCACTAAACAGCTCTGCCCCCTCCTATCTTACTGATCTGCTCCAGCCGTATGTCCCACCACGTTCTCTCAGATCAGCAGACCAGTTGCTCCTAACAGTCCCAGGAACCCGCCTCAAGCGCAGAGGTGACAGGGCCTTCTCTGTAGCAGGCCCAAAACTTTGGAATGAGTTACCTCTGCTCGTTAGACAGGCCCCCTCCCTCACAGTTTTTAAATCTCGCTTAAAAACACACTTTTATTCCCTGGCTTTCTGCACTGTGTGACCTGTGCTGAGTCTGTGTGTATCACACTGTGTTGGTCATGTTGCAGTTGTTGTTGTTATCCATTATTGTTTTTGTCGGTTTCTACATTTTTGGTGTCCTGTTATGTAATCTGTTGCTATGTGCTTGTTCTGTTTGTCCCTGTACAGCACTTTGGTGTGCTTTGTCACTGTTTAAAGTGCTATATAAATAAATTGGTATGGTATGGTATGGTATATTTCCTTGGACTCACCGGCTATAGTTGTAGCTACTTGCTAGCATACACAGACCTGACTCAACCCTTGCGCCATCTGGTCAAGGAACAAGGTATGAGAAATTTGAATAGTCCACTAACCTGGACAAAAGAAGCAGAAGACGCCTTTACTCCTCTAAAACAACACATGGCATCGGCAGCTGAATTAACCTTACCAGATTACAGCTGTCCTTTCTTCCTGGATGTCTCTGTAACAAAACACGTAATAAATGGGGTTTTGTTTCAGAGAAAAGGGGGAGAGAGGAAAGTATTACAGTACCTCTCACTTATGATGGACAATATGGAAAAAAGACATCCTCCATGCACACAACATGCAGCAGGGATAGCGAAACTGATTAAAAAAACAGCACACATAGTCATGGGCCATGCCCTGCAGGTGCTGACAACACATAGCGTGGTTGCCTATGTGAACTCACAGTGTTTTACGATGACAGCTCTTAGACAACACAGACTATCAAAAATCTTAGAAGCCCCCAACATAACATTCTCACATGAGGGAATAAATATGGCAGATTGTGTTGCAGAAGGTGAGCTTCACCGATGTGAAGAGCTGGTGGTCAAGCTGGAGAAGGTGAGGCCAGATCAAAAGCATCCCCACTTTGGGGAATACAGGTAAGACACTTATTCACAGACGGGTGTTGTTACAGACATCCAACAGAAGGCCTGAAAGCAGGTTATGCAATAGTAGAAAAAACAGATACAGGCTATGAAGTGATAAAAGCAGAACAGCTAGAAGGTGCACCATCTGCACAGAGAGCAGAGGTCAGAGCAGTGGTAGAAGCACTGAAACTAGCAGAGAATTAGAAAGTGAATGTTTACACGGATTCCACCTATGCAGTAGGAGCAGTCCATGTGGAACTTTGTCAATGGATTAGAGCAGGTTTTTTGACAGCAGGAGGAAAAACCATTAAACACAAAGCAGACATGAAAGAGTTAGCAAAGGCCCTTCTGCTGCCCTTGAGAGTGGCAGTAATGAAATGCAAAGGACATGACAACAGTGACTCCTACATAGCTCAGGGCAATCAAGCAGCTGACAACGCAGCAAAAGCTGCAGTAGGATACTCTCCCTTGATGATGACAGTCACAGCAGAGGAGGAGATAAAAGACAAACTTACACTTGAGCAGGTTATTGAACTTCAAAAGGGGGTGGCACCAGAAGAAAAGAACATGTGGAGATTAAGGGGGGTGACTGAGAAGGACGGTTGCTGGAGAGGGCACGATAGTAAAATAATCTTTCCACCTGGCAGAAAACAGGAACTTTTTCAGGAAGCACATGGACCAGGACATGTAGGGACGAGACAAATGCTTGAAAATCTGAACGAGTGGTGGCATCCTTTTATGTCACACATGGTAAGACATTTCATTAAAATGTGCAGAGTATGTGGACAGTTCAACCCGAAAAAGACTCTGACACCAACACAAGGAAAGTTTCCTTTATTGATGTGTCCAGGAAAAGAAATTATATTGGATTACACAGACATGGTAACGACAGTCAAAGGGAAAAGATATTTGCTTGTGTGTGTTGATGCATTTACATGATGGCCAGAAGCATGGCCCGCTGCCAGAGAAGACAGCAAAACAGTCGTAAAATGTTTGATTAACTATTATATCCCCAGGCACGGGTTTCCTGAGAAAATCCGGACAGACAATGGTACCCACTTCAAAAACCAAGACTTGCAGAAAGTGGAGGCCTGTTTGGGCCTCAAACACAGGTTTGGCACTGTATACCACCCACAGTCCTAGGGGAAGGTAGAAAGAATGCATCAGAATTTGAAAAACAAATTGGCCAAAATCTGTGCACAGAATTAATTGTCCTGGGTTGATGCTTTGCCTCTAGCCTTGATGTCAATCAGATGCTCTGTCAATTCTGCCACAGGATACACCCCATTTGAACTGACCACGGGACAGTGTTTTCCTGGACCAAGATGTCCGCCTCTGGATAACACAGGTGATCTGCAGAAATTGACACATAAAGACTATTTTCATCAGTTACAGAGTGTGCGGAAGGAACTCACCAGGATCCAAGGAGAGTCCTCAAACAAAGACCCTGCCCCCACATCTCCAGAAGTCCAGTGGGTGTGGCTGAAGGTCATCAAATGAAAGTGGTCAGAACCCAGATTCACAGGACCACACCAGGTGATTGAAAGGACCTCACACGCCGTCCACCTCAGAGGAAAAGGTGAAATCTGGTATCACTGGTCTCAGTGTGCTCCAGCTGAGGAACCAGGACGGGAATTGGTAAAGCACACAAGCAAGCCAACAGACCCAATTAGACATATGTTGTGGGAAAAACATCCATGGAGGACTACTATTGTCCTGGGAATCATATCAGTGATTTTGTGTACGATCATTTTTTTACTCGAACATGCATGCATCATTCTGGGGGGTAGAAATTGTATTGATTCGCACCGGCACCGTAGGTCCATAACCACCCAGGTGATAGACAAACAGGAAAGAATGGACGACTGCATAAAGACGTGGGGAGGGCTGGAAGTAAATTATACCCTGAATACGACTACTACGTTCCAATTTGATCTATGTCAAGTCATAAACTGTGGGACACGCCCTGGGGATTGGAGAAAGTATGATATGTACCTTTGTCACAGTGCTCCCGCCCAAGAGTCATGCTCCCAGAGTGGCGTTTCTGCCCAGGGGCGCATTGAAGCAAAAAGCAGCATGTGTCCCTCTTGGGACCACATTGTAGCGTATACAGGGACTTCCTGGAGCCCTCGCGTGGCAACACCATGGGCATTGCAAAAGGGACAGTACATGGGGGGAGGTCCAGGAGGGAGTAATCCCCTCCTGCTGTCAGTTAAACAATTGAATGGCACCATGTATGTGGCCACTCCACAGCGCCCCAAAAACAATGTCACTCTGTATCTGACTCTGGGAGTAGCGTATAGTTCTCACTATTGGTTTCCAACATTCCCCGAGGGAGTGATTAAAATTAATTTGATACCCTATACTCAGCCCAGCCTCGTGGAGACTGAGGATTCGGGGGAGAAAACAGGACCAGTTATCACCTTTGACTATTCAAAATTAAAATCCACCGATTTGGTACTTATTGCTACGGGTTACTCCAGCACCAACATGTGGTTGGACTGGATCGCCGCTACTGCAAAAGAAAGTAACATGTCAAATTGTGTCGCCTGTGCTGCAGGAAGACCCACCATGTACACGGAACCCGCCCTCTGTATCCAGAGGACGAGTGGGGGTTTCAGTGTTTGTTGAATTTAACGAAAAGCGCGACTCCACCCAATTGCACAACCCTAGCCAGTCTTTTCCCTCCAATTGATAATCAAACTAGAATCATTCCAGCCGTCTCTGTGAAGGCCCATTATATATGTTTTAATTTTACAGACGGACACACCGAAATCGGAAGCATCAGCCCAGATTGGTGTAACAGAACATTTTCAGGAAAAAGGATTGGTAAATGGGCACGAAGCGGGTTGTTCTATTATTGTGGTGGACAGAACTTTTTGTTGCGTATCACTCATCAGATGAAGGGTGTTTGTGCCATGATACGGCTCAGAACTCCACTGATGTTACTAGGAAACACATTGAAATCTTCCCCAGAACAACCCTCCCCCGTCACTGCCACCCGACGTAGAAGATGCCACATACAGAGAAAACGATATGCCAGCACATTTGATTTGTCTGCTAATTCTCCCACTTATATTGACGCTATCGGAGTCCCCCGTGGTGTTCCTGATGAATACAAATTGGCTAACCAAATAGCCGCCGGGTTTGAAGCTTTACCAATCATCTCAGTCTATTTTCTAGTGCTTCCTCATAAGAATGTAGACCGAATAAATTACGTGCACTATAATGTTCTGCGGCTAGCCAATCTGACTAGAGACGCGGTGGAGGGACTATCAAAACAATTGGCCCCCACCTCTCTAATGGCAGTGCAAAATAGGATGGCATTAGATATGCTTCTGGCTGAAAATGGGGGAGTGTGTGCTATGTTTGGAGATATGTGTTCTACTTTCATCCCTAATAATACAGCTCCTGATGGGTCAGTGACCAGGGCACTGGAGGGATTGAGGACGCTGAGTAAGACCATGCATGAACACTCAGGTCTGCACAACCCATTAGACAGCTGGTTCACAGATGTGTTTGGGAAATCGAAGGCGGTGGTTTTGTCTTTGTTTGTCTCCATTGCCACCCTTCTAGGTGTACTGGTCGTATGTGGTTGCTGCTGTGTGCCCTGTGCAAGATCACTCGTGGTGCGCTGAATCACCTCGACCATCGAGAAAGAGAGCGGGGATAGACCTTCTGGATATCAGATGTTGTCAACCAGCGATCCTTCAAGCCACACGGAATTCGAGCTCTCCCTGGTGGCATAACCCGAGAACTGCTGACACTGGCTTCACAACCTGTCGCCTAATATGTGTTTTACATCATTTTTCTTTGCTTTAAGTTGATTCTTATACATATTATAATTACATGTGTTACTTTGCCTCCCCTGCTCCCAAATTACTGTTGAGTATTGGTTTGGATATTTTATCATACTGCTAGCAATAGGAAACTTAGATAAATGCATGTGGCCACATTTTAACTTTTACTGAAACTCTCTCTCTCTCTCTCTTTCAGTCTGTGGCAACGCAACGGACAATGCCTCTATGAGATGGACCTTAATTGTCCAACCAATTCGTAGTCACTGTTAAAGACGCAGGCCAACAAGTTGTTGTCCTTTTAAAATACAGGCATCCACTGTGCGCTTTGTAACCAACTGACAGAGAATTACATTTTTAGACATTTTATGGCGTTTTTTTCACTAAGTTGTGCTATATTTATCATATTAATGGCTCATTTGATTGCTATTGTTATATCATTTAAACAGCAATTTTGTTAAATTTATGACACAGGGTAAGGATGATTGTAAGAGTGCACTGTGTAAAAGCTTAAAAAATAGACTTTAAAGAGCGTAGAAGTCTAAAATTCAGCTTAAGACAGGGACACCTTTTTAAAATCAAGCGCAGATTTATTTTCTTTGCAGCAAAGAGAGAACCCGTTCCCACCAGGAGTCTTTAAAGCAGACTGGACCTGGCCAGAAGGAAGCTCTGAATAAAGAGGGAAGATGTACACTTTTATACTTTGTACAGCACACGAACATTCTGGAGGTAATACATCATTACATATAGACATGTTATCTTATCAAAAAGTGTTTGCTAGGTAGTTTACAAAGGTCAACTGTTGACGAGTCTGTTTCTTTGTGGTTTGGAACATTCTGGAAACATCTGTGTTTTGTGACATTTAAATCAGACAGTTTAGTTGAACAGTGGGTATTACAGATAAGCTTTCAACAACATGTTATTTCCTTTTTGGTTGAAAAACTTAGGCATCGCTTTTTTGAAACAATGGGCCACCTTGTGACAATCTGCTTACTAAGACAATTTCTCTCATGAGGCGTCTTCCTGTTTTTCTGCAGACACTTCCTGTAGCTGAGGTGCTTAGGACTTGAAGCTGGCAAAGTTCATCCAGGAGGCATCTTGAGGACATTTTGAGCTTATAATTTCAAACATTAAACATTTTATCATCAAACAAAAAGTATGATTATTTTATTTTCTCTAACATTTCCCCCCTTTCGTTTCCCTAGAAACGACAAAAATGTATGACAAAATAATCATGAGTCTGTACAATAGAATAGTCTCTGACTGTATTTCTTCATCAAGTCTGGGCCTCCACATGGTGCATGGATTTAGCAACAGGACCATCATTGGTGTCAGATAGAAAATAGCTAAGTGCTGTTTTTGCGGGTTACAGACCCTCTTGGGACAAGCGTAAACAAAGGAAACAAAATTCTAATACTTAAAGATATAGAAAAAACATTCAAGCATAAAATGAACAATGAAAGAATGAATAAAAATATATAAAGAAAAAAAAATGTGTGTGGGTGTGTCGTAGTCGGGACTAATTTATGTAGTCACTTATATCAAAAACTGAACTGGGCCGGTCTAAATTGACAACTAGGGCGGTTGCCTCTAGGAGTTCCCTGAGTGTGAAAAAGTTTAGAGCGTCATGTAAAGTCCGACCATCAAGTGAAGCATCGATTACTAATTCATGTGTTGGCAAGTCGAAATTGATACGGATTGAAGTGATAGTTGGGTAGCGTGTGTTGGGTCTTTCTATGCATAGGTGTATCTTCATCTTTATACTAAAATGAATGTGTCCAGGGTGTTGAAGTCATCAGGATTGGGCTGGACTTGTGTGTACTCTGTGTTGCTTGTATGGTTAACAGTAACCATAGTCATATTAGTGAAAACGTGAGACATCATATTTCTAAGGCATGGGACCAAACATGAGAAAAACAAGAAGAATAAAACAAAAATTATCAAAAAAGGGACGCAAAGTTTGAGCATCAATTGCCACCATGAGCCAGATGTAAGCCAGGTCCAAAAGTCAAGGGGTTGTGCTCCTTGGGTGCCACTCTCTACGTACTGTTTTAAGTCTGTCAGATCGTGTAGGGCGTCATGGATCGCTCCTCCGTCACTAGTTTAATCTGGAATGAAAGTACAGCATGCTTGACCAAGTAATTTACAAACCCCGCCCTGCGAAGCTGTCAAGAGATCTAAGACGACTCTATTTTGGAGGACCATGGTCCTCACGGCCTGAAGTTCTTTGGCGGTTCCATTTCCTAAAGCATAAGTATCATTAATTAGACGGAGAAGGGCATATCTGTTTATTTCTACATGAGCACGTACTTCACCTACCCCAACTTGTGGAAATAGTCCCTGGAAAAATTTTTCACCTCCATTCCAGATTTGAAATTCCCAAGGTACTCCTGTGTCAGTAGTCAGACCTCCCCATCTGGTAACTTGTGGCATGGCTGAACGGCGGAGTCTATTTGATGTGGTTTTATGTTTTCTTAACACGAACATTGGGTTTGCTAGTTGAACCAAAGCACACAGTCCTCTCCAACTTGGGGGAAGAGCAGTGTAGGCCTTGTGGCCACAAAGGAAATACCAGTCTGATAGGACCCTAGATCCTTTATCGCCGGGCACGGAGACACTGCAGAGAGTCCTGTCTTGCTTTCCTTTCATGTATTTACGTATACTGAAAGTTCTCTGTATCAATAGATCTTCGCAATTGTTCACGTCATACCCTTCACAGGAGGTTCCCGGAGGGCGGTTTCTGTCCGTGAAGGTCACTCCTTCTCTGCAAAATGTGCAGAATAGGAAGGTCGACTCGTTCCCTGTTCTGGATGGGGGAAGATCACAAAAAGAGTATACTGTTTTACACAAATTCCAAGGAAGGTTACCCACTTTGTTGGTTCCGTTATTGTATATACAGTTTTCTAAAACTTCTGGTTTTGTGTTTGCTAAATTGATAACTTCAGTCAGAGGAAATTGGTTGAGTACGCAACCCTGAGTTGTGGGTGGAGTGTGGCATATGGGCACAGATGTAACAGTTAGTAGTGTTTCCTTCCTGAGCTGTTTTATTCATTAATTGCCACCACAAGTTGGTGCTGTACTCGTGGGGGTGATCATGGTTGGGTTTTAGCAGTAAGGAAAGGTCTCTAGTTTTCCTAGACTGTGCAGAAGTATTTAATCTGGTTTTGTTAGCAGGATGTAGGTACCAGATACATAGGAACAAGAGTATGGCTATAATTGTTACAAAGAAACAAAAATGGATTGTCTAAGCTACATAGGTGTGGATGGTCTAGACATGTTAACGGTGTGGTGCAAGAACCTTGAGTCCTTTTAGGTCAGCTTTATCTTCTTTTCTTTCGTTGCCAGAGGTACTTTGAACCTTTACGTAGGCAAAGTGTCTTTCTGGGCACGGAGCTCACTCGTTGCCAGACACACCGAGTGACAATCTGGATAAATTTTGGTTGTTTTTTGTCTAGTTGGAGGGTCTAGGTACCCCGCCGCCACCACTGTGAGCCAGTGCTCGATCAGTGGGTGTGGTATCGTAGGTGCCTTGGTTGCACTTGCTGCCTCACTCTAAGTCAGGTCTTAGCTGTGAGTGGCCGACATCCAGGTCTTTATTTGTTTTTTTGTTTGCTTCTTTGTTGGTGTCTTGGAACACTTTTAGCTTTCCCGTGGAGGGTCTTCTCCTGGTGGCTTAGTCCCTTTAAAGAGCTTGCAGTGGTTGGCGTGGACCCAGGTTGCTCTTTCAGCCACCTTCACGGCCGTGTGGGTGGTCAGCAACACCTGGAATGGTCCCGTCCACCTGGGAGAGTTCCAGCGTATTCTCCTGAAACATTTAATCATAACAAAGTCTCCAGGAGAAATATCATGCAATGGTTTTTGCGCAGGTGCCGGGAGTCCTCCTTGGACCTGAGATCTGATAGCTGTTAAATGTTTGGTTAGTTCTATACAATAAGATATCATGTTGTTATCACAGTGTTTCAGGTCACTGGTTGGATCCGTGGTTGAACCAATGCCAAAGTTTGGAGGTGCTGCAAAAAGGATTTCAAAAGGGCTAAGATTAAACTTAGTATGTCTACGCATCTGCATATACATGACAGCAATAGGTAAACATGTCACCCAACTCTATCCTGTGTCTTCACAAAGTTTAGCCAGTTTATTTTTTAGTGTGCCATTTTCACGTTCAACTGCGCCTCCTGCTTATGGATAGTAAGCACAGTGTTTAGTCAGATCAAAATTCATTGTTGTTGATATTTCTTTCATGATCTCATTTGCAAAATGTGACCCATTGTCGCTGGAGATCCTTTGAGGAATTCCCCATCGTGGAATGATTTCCTGTAAGAGGATTTTAGCTACAGTGTAAGCTGTAGCATTTTTGGTTGGAAAAACTTCAACCCATTTTGAGAACATGTCTACCATAACTAGACAATATTTTTTGTTTGTGTAGGTGTCAGTTCAATAAAATCAATCATCAGGTGTTGGAAAGGTGCAGTGACAGTCCTGTGTGCGCCTGGAGCTGTTGTTTTAATAGGCTTAGATACGTTGTGAGTTGCACAGATCAGACATGATTGACAATGTTGTTCAGCAGTTTTCAAAAATTTTACAGTGAACCAGTGAGTGTCTATTTCTCTTACCATCCCCCCTTTGGACACATGATCTTTCCCATGTGTCAACACAGCGAAGGAGTGAAAGAAATGACAAGGTAGACAGGGATTGTTGTTTGGTCCTATCCATATATTGTCAATAAGAGTGCTTCCTAGGCGTTTCCATTCAGATTTTTCCAGAGGTGTGGCTAATTGTTGCATGTCTTTGACCGTGAAAGGATCAGTTGTGGGTGTGTTGTCAATATGTGCTGACATAAAAGAAGATGTACTGGAGTGAATTGTAGCAGCTAATTTAGCCGCTGCGTCAGCAGAAGCGTTGCCAAGAGACACGGGGTCTGTGTTATGTGTGGGTGCGGCACATTTTATCACAACGATGTGTGAAAGCAAAGTTATGGCCTCAAGTAAGTTAGACACAAGTTTGTGGTTCAGAATAGGCTGTCCATTTGAACGTAAGAAATGTCTGTGCTTCCAGAGGGCGCCAAAGTCATGAACAATGCCAAAAGCATACCTAGAGTCTGTGTAGATGTTAACAGCTTTATTCTCAGAGAGTTGACAAGCTCTAGTCAGGGCAATGAGTTCACATGCTTGAGCAGAGCATGGAGGTAGGGAGGAAGCTTCAATGGTGTGTGTAGAAGTGACAACAGCGTATCCACTGCTAATGGTTCCTGTGACAGAGTCACGTGATGAAGAACCGTCGACAAAAAGTTCCCAGTCAGGTTTTTCAAGAGGTTCTTGTTTCAGGTCAGGTCGAAGTGTGCACAAAACCTCAAGTTCTGCAAGACAATTATGTGGTGTGCCTTGAATAGGTGAAGGTAGAAGAGTGGCTGGATTCAGAACGTTACAATGTTGTATGGTGATATTTGGCATATCAAAGAGGGTGGTGTGGTACCTTAACCAACGCGCTGTAGACAAGTGAGCAGTTTTTTGCTCGTTTAGAATATGAGTGACAGCGTGTGGTACAAGCAAGGTCAAGTCAGAGTATCCCACAATGTCTCTACTGGCCAATACAGATTTTTCTGCTGCAGCGACAGCGCACAAACAAAGTGGAAGTCCTACAGCAACTGGATCAAGTTTTGATGAGAAGTAGGCCACCGGTTTCATGCGGTCACCGTGCTTTTGCAACAAAACTGAGGTCATGCATCCACCCCTTTCATCCACCGCCTGCACAAATGGGCGGGTTGGATCAGGAATTCCTAAGGTGGGGGCTTTCTGCAGCTGTAATTTGAGAGTCTCAAATGCGGACAGTGCAGATGGTGTCCAAGTCAATTTAGAGCTCATTTGAAGGCCTTTTTCATGACAAACAGCGCGGAGTGGTGTTTCAAGCTCTGCGTAGTTTGGGATGAAATGTCGACAATAACTGCATAACCCTAGGAACGACATTAGCTGCTTCTTTGTCCCAGGAAGTGGAAGAGCAACAATGGCTGTAACACGCGCAGGAGCCAGCTCTCTTCCTTCAGCAGAGATTTTGTGACCCAAAAATGTAACCAGTGGCAACACAAACTGTAGTTTAGACAATGAGGCCTTGTGGCCTTCTGCAGCGAGATACTGTAGGAGGCGGATTGTGTGTGTTTTGCATGTTTGTGCATCAGGAGCAGCCAAAAGAAGATCATCAACATATTGAATCAATGTACAATCAGGTGGAAGATTGAACCCTGCCAGACTCTCTCTCAGAGCCTGGTGAAAAATGGTCGGAGACTCACAATAGCCCTGGCAAAGGCGAGTGAAGGTGTAAGACTTCCCCAAAAACTCAAATGCAAACCAGTATTGGCTGTCTGGATGTACTTGTACACTAAAAAAGGCATTGGCAAGGTCAATGACTGTAAAAAAGTTTGAGCCTGGTGGTATCTGTGACAGTATCACATATGGGTTGGACACTATTGGGGCACGTGCTTGGACTGCGGCATTAACTGCCCTCAAGTCTTGCACAAAGCGCCATTCGTCAGGTGGGGAGGAACGAATCTTTTTCACAGGAAAAATGGGTGTCCTCACAGGTGAGGTGGGACAAGGGACGATTACTCCTGCATTCAACAAGGA
>NW_023619033.1:0-12844 GCF_014905685.2 Nematolebias whitei
CTGGCTCCGCTGCGTCGGAGAAAATCTGTATCTGTTGATTTTGCCTGCTGCTCACTCCTCCTGCCTCACAATAAAACACGAGCTCTCCCGTCGAACGGCGGACTTCACCTTGACGTTTGGTCAGGTTACGAACTCCCCCCTCTGCAGAGGGCTCATTCAAAATTCTTATACTCTGTCTTGTGTGTGAATTCTTTAAAGGTGATACGAGGGAAAAAATCCCTAACATTCTAAGAATGCAGAGTTCTGCCGGTCACTCCGAGTCCAACAAGATCGCCATGCAGCGCACCTCAATATGATTATGTCTCGCGCACGCGGGTCTGCAAAGAAACAAACAAATAAACGGGACAGCGTGACTGAATCTGGCAACCAGGGTGAGAAGAAGCAGTGAAACGATGTTTTTAGATGCTTAGTCACTACTCTTGTCGATGTTGAAACGTTGTTTAATTGGTTTTGGTATTGTTTCTGAAGAAAGAATGAATCTTGTGCGTAGTTTTAGTTGGAGACTGTAAAGGGTTTTAACTATGCCAACATGCAGTTCATTCGTTAAAATGCCATCTTTACGGAGTCAATGTAGATTAATGCTACCTTAAGTACCATAATCTACATTGATCTCACAACGCGTAAGCCGAACCTACTCGAACAATTCTATTCGGGGGGATAGCTAATTCTTTTTGATGAGTCTCGCCATAGACTTCCAAAACATTTATGGGGAAACCAAACACCCAATCTCAAGTCGTTCGTCTAATAGACAACAGACAATTGAACCAAACTATATTTTACCATGTAAAGCTAACTTAAACCAAGTTAGGAATGAAAAAATAGTTTGGAACACTTTTCTATAGGTATAAATCCCTATAGTTACCCTTTTCAGCATGTTCCATCCCTTAACTGGTAGCTGTAGCTGTTCCCAATCATAATAGCTTACACACCAGGTGCATATAGTTTAAGGCCTTATGTAAAATCCCCTTCATAAGCCCACCTTAAACCACATAATTGCATGACACATTTGAACCAGAACGGCACAGACTGGACGTCGCCCAGAGACGACCTTCGCTGGAGGAGACCTGTAATCCTGACGTTGGTCTCCACTCTTCATCCAGTGGCCGCATCTTCAGTTCAATCCAAGGGAACCCCTCTGTATGCTGATCAATCAACACTTCCAATCGTTGTGGATTTATCGTTGTGGATTATATGACTTTTTCCAATGGATTACAGACTCTGTTTCCAAGGGGTTAAAGCATTGCTACAATGGAATTACCAACAACATTATGGAATTATCATCAACACAATGGAATTACCAAAAACATTGTGGATTACATCCTTTGACTTTTGTTTTTCTTGCTGGATTACTTTTGACTTTTGTTTTCCTTGCTGGATTACTTTTGACTTTTGTTTTCCTTGCTGGATTACATCAAGCTCAAGGACATTCGAAGGCGTAAGTTCATGTTGGAATTCATCCCCATGGACAGGCGATGATTTCCAAAGGGGGGACTGTAGTGAACTAGGCCTGAGGTCAAATCCTGACCTTAAGGATCTTATGGGACAGAAACTGTCATTTCGTTGATTTGAATCCAGAAATACAGGTTGACCCATCCTGAGACTTTCTTTCTTGAATTAATCAAGTGAAAGAGACTACTTTCGATTATCATTACTATTTTACAAATGTTTGATAATCAAATTGTGTTAGTTCAAACAATGTTTAAATGTTGAAGTGAACTACTCATTTTTAAATCAACTGTGAAACAGTAATAACGATTTTTAATCCTCATTCAAAGTGGAAATCAAGTTGGAATATGTTACAGAGTAATGATTCAATTTCTTGATCGTCTGTTTGAAATGAGCAAGTTGTGTAAGTTGGTCAAAGTTCAAGTTTCGGTCAACTGCAAGTTTACTGAAAAAGAAATGTCATGTTTAACTTTTACAGCAAGATACTAGAGAAGTGACTCCATGAAGTCTGAGTTCTTCATAATATCTTTTGTCTGTTTTTAAACAATCTTAATCTTTTTCCTTGACTTTTTAATAACACCTTACATCACAAAACACACCTCTGTTTTGGTCCATCGACCAATCAGAAACTCCCAAATGAACCGGAAATAGAGCTCTTTAAATGTTGGTACTTCCTAGTTCAACCCAGTTGGAGTCGGGTGGAGAGTTTGCAGCTCCAGTCATTTGGGAAACAGGAAAATCCCGATATGATCCAGAGCTCTTCCGAGTATTGGGGATTATGACATCTTCCACCTCTGAGTGGAACTCTGACGGACTCCACTCATGTGAAGTCCACTCGTGAGGTGAACTGTTGTTGACGAAGTCCCGCCACCACTCCGGACGGTTCTCTGCCATCCTACGGAGACGCTGGACCGGTAGCGTAACTGGAGCTCCGCTTCCACTGATTCATCGTCAGAGAGGTAATGAGTCGAGTTCACTACCGAGCGTACCGAGGAAAGCTGGGTCGAATGGAGGGTGCCGTTCTGTTCAACACCTTTCACTCACACACACACCATCTCCCTCCCTCTAAACTTCAATCTTTAAACTCTTCTATCTGCTAAGAAATCATTCCAGATATTTTTAGAAATGTCTGCAGCAAAGTTTTTCAACCACCGCTGTGTGGTTAATGTCTGTTGTACTGCTGGAAGTGAGAAAACAATCGCCGTATTGTTTACTCCTTGTAAAACTTGCTAAATAAGCTGTTGTTATTTTCAATCTTTGCCAATTAATGTAAATGTGTGATGTGTTAAACTTGATTCTGTTAATAAATGACCCACTGTCGTTGGTGAGTCAAAGATAATTAACGTTTCCGTCCACATTTTATTAAATTCAGATGCACAATATTATCCAGTCCAGAAAAATGAAAGAATCCGTTTAATTTATGAATATATATCAGCATATGTTCATTCTACAGCTATTAGGATTCCTGCTATCTCAGCGTACTGAGAAGTCTGAGAGCCTAACTTATAGCTAAAAGTGACCTCTTGTTGGTCTTGGAGGAGAACCTCTCCAACACCTGATTTTCAGGTTTGTTCATGGTGGAATGAGCATCCATCCACATACAATGTTGTCATATCTGTGCAGATATTGCTATCAAAGTAGTGGCGATTCGGGTCATCACTTACCAAGAGTTTTTCCGCAGCTGGCGGATGGGTGGCAGGTACATCTTGTGTACATTCCTGGAAGAGTGCCAGGTCGGTACCTAAATGTGACTTCTTGTTTTGTCCGTAGCGGATGTCTAGGTCAAAACTTTGAAGCGCCATGAGCCACGTGGCTACCCGTGAGTTTGTCACCACACCATCTCTGATGCATTGGCTATTCAGGAAAGTCACTGGCTGGTGTTGTGTTTCAACAATGATCTTTTGTCCACCGATATAACTGGAGAAGTGTTTAACTGCCCACACAGTGGTCAGTAGAGCTTTCTCACAGTCTGAGAACTTTAATTCGGGGCCTGCCATTGTCTTACTGTCGTAGGCCACCACAAGCTTGTCTTTGTTGTGCATCTGGTACAGACCTGCACTCATGCAGAGAGCAGAGAAGCTCACTTCCAGGTGAAACTCTTTGTTGTAGTCTGGATAGATTAGACATGGGGCTGACTTGAGTCTGTCCCTGAGAGCGTTCATTGCCTGCTGCTGGTCATCAGTCCAGACAAATGGGACGTCTTTCTTCAAGAGTTCAGTCAGTGGTTTTGCAAGGTCTGTATCGTTCTCTATAAATTGGCGTGAGTAGTTACACACGCCCAGAAAACTTTGTAGTTCTCTGAGATTGGTGGGGACTTTGAGATTGTCTAGGCCTTGGGTGCGAGTCAATTGTGGTTGTACTCCGTCTGGACCTACTAGTAGGCCAACGTAGTCCACTTTGGTCCTGCACCACTGGCATTTTGACAGTGAGATTTTGGCACCAGCAGTAGTCAGTTGATTCAGAACGTGGTCAATCTCAGCCAAGTGTAAGTCCAGCGTTGGCTGCCTCAAAAGGACATTGTCCACGTAGATCAGTGTCTCACGTTCGTGGGCAACTGGACATGCTTTGTTCAAAAACATGTTGAACTCAGCTGGTGAGTTAGCATAGCCAAAGGGACACCTGGTGAAGGTGTATTGTCGGCTACCAAAAGTGAAAGCTAGTTTGTGTTGGTCCTCGGCGCGCACAGGAATGGTCCAAAACCCAGAGGCGACGTCGAGGGTGGAAAAGTACTTGCCATCGGTGACCTTGGACAGTTCCTGTTGGATCTGGGTCATTGGCCACCTAGATAAAGGAACTTGTTTGTTTAGCTTTCTGTAGTCTATCGTAAGTCTCCACTTACCATTTGGTTTCAAAACTGGCCATAAAGGCGCAGAGTAGGTGCTATCTAAAAGGTCATCAATGATTTCCTTGACAGGTTGATGTGCTGCCAGGGGAATCTTGTATTGTCTGACAAATGTAGGCGGTGAGTCTGGCGGAGTTGGGATGCTCACTGTGTGAAGCGAGGTCAACCCACAATCCATTGAGTCAGTCGAGAATGACTTCTCATATTTCATGAGAACTTGGCGGAGTTTATCCCTTTCTTCATCAGTCGTCAGGGCGTCGGCTTGGGCGACCACCTGTTCAATCTGTGAAGCGATTGCTAAGGGCTCTTGATGTTCGGGGAACTCCAGTGAGTCCCCTTCTGTGTCGTCAGACCTGTCTATAGGTAACACACTATAGGTTTGAGTTCCTAAATCGACATCATTGGTTGAGAAGAGTGCTATGGCCTGTGTTGGTTTCGTGAACCAAACTAGACCAGTCTCTTTACTCGATACCAGGTTGTCTGGGAGTCCTCCCAGAAATGGAATGCCAAGTTCAAAATCATGAAAATCTGTGGATATCAACCATCCAAGCCTTGTGTTTCTCGGGATCAGTACCTCCTCCGTGCCTGTGTTGCACACAGCGACAGATGTGGTTCTGGAGTCGAGGCTCACTTGGCTTGCGGCCTCAATGGACAATCTTAGTTTGAAAAACATAGGAGATGGTTGAAAGTACGCCTGTTTAAGGCTAATAGCTTGTCCCACCACAATGTGGACCCGTACCATTAGGTTTGTTATCTGAGGAGGTACTAAGGTGTGTTGGTTGCTAGCAACCTGACAGACCTCCGGAATGGTCTGTCCAGCCGTAAGGTTTGCTGTGTCTAGCACAGGAGGATCCTTTTTGGCTGGTTTTAGTGACCACAGTACATTGTGGCTGGTGTCCACTTGGACACCTAATCTTACCAAGATGTCAGAGCCTATGTAGGTTGCATGTGGTAAGTCTTAGACCACGAGGAATGGGTGTACCAGTTCCCGTTGGTTCCAGATCAGTTTCAAGTTAATGACTCCTTTCACAGGCATCATACATGAACTGTGGGGATTCAGTGGAAAGCAGAAAGCTTTCTTGATCAGAACTGGACCCAAATGTTTTTTAACCAATGTTTCGTAGAAAGCTTGGTTAATAGCCGATTTATCTGTCCACAGCGACAGTACAACATCGTCGGTGTGGGATCCTTGGATCTCTACACCTTTAACTACCAATGGTAGGTAGTATCCGGAGAACTCTGACTGTCCCAGCTTGCAGAGGAGGCTTTCTTGTTCAGTCAGAGTTGGGTCCACCGGTTGGGTCCCTATGGTCTCACAAGCTTTTGAAGGCGTACTTACCGGGACTGTATTCTCTGCCGAGAGGTCCTCGGGGCCTTTCGTGGTGCCTGCTGTTGGGCAGCCTGTGACTGTCTCAGGAGGCATGGGTATTGGCAGAGGTTTGCTCACTCTAGCCCACATTGTCTGTGTACCATAAGCTATAATCGCGTCAAAGCGATTTATAAAATCCTGGCCAACCAAAAATGGGAATGAGTCAACCATAGACACATACCGGGTGGTATAGTGTCATCTCGCCAACCTGCATGTGAAACATAGCTATAGCTGTTAGGGTGGTCCTCATCTCTGCGAGGCCCTGCAGCCCTATAGCACATTCTTTGAAAGGTATGCCCCAGTGAACACCATTAGCGGCAGTCCTGAGCTCCTCGAACAGTTTGGCTGTCATAATAGTTATGTCAGCTCCACCATCCAGTAGGGCTTCATGTGTGACGACCTCTTCAAGTGTGATCGACAGGTAAGCTTTCTTAGCGACCCCTTTCTGATCAGGTTACACAGGAACCTTGTAGGTTTTGGCTGACGTTTCTTCTTACGTTTACCTTTACCTGTGTAATCCCGGTTTTTCCGAACCGTTGGTGCAGTTGCTGATGCTCCTGGGAGTTCGGCTTTTGACGGACCTCCGTCATTGATGTATGAGATCACCCGCTCACCGTGTGTTGAGGGGCTCTCATTGTTTGTAACAACAAGGTCTTGGTGGCCATCTATGACAGCGGCAATGTTGTTGTTTGTGTCACCCTGGTTTGACTGAACTGTTAGCACAGCTATTGCTGTTTCTGAGGTTTCAGTATGTGACGGGTCACCGTCGGTGACGTGTGATTGTACCCCCCCATTTCAGGTGAGGGTCTGTCAGAGTTTACAACAACAGCGTCATGGTGACTGTCTGTGACAGCAGTAACGGTGTTGTCTGTGTGCTCTGACTTATCAGCAATGACATTGCCAAACAACGCGTTAGGTTGTTTGTCCGTGGCAACACCTTCCAACAAGTCCAACAAACGACGCACCCTGTCTGTCTCGTCCGAGCTCAGAGGACTGCGGTTCTCTTTCTGGACCTGCTACTGTTTCTTTTTCGTCTCAGACTGTTCAGGCTGAAGTGGTGGGGAAGCAGGTCCCCCCCTCTGGGGTTCCCAGTGGGATCCCTGTTTGTATGGGCCACTCTTGGTGCCATACTTTTTACCCTTGGGGCATTCGCCCCCCTTCTGGTACGTTCGTTCATCCTCTGGTTTCTTGGGAAACCGTTTAGGATCTCGTCTGGACCAGGGGGCACTCACCTGTTGTGGTTTGGCTGCTGGGAAACTTCGTTTCCTCTCGCCTTTTTTGGGAGGGGGAGTCGAAGCTCTCGTCCCTTCCAATTCTAATGACTGGGCAGGAATCCTCTCATCTGGGAACACCTCAAAGGGTGTTTTGGCCTGTGAACGGGCTTCAAAGACATTCACAGCACAACTTTTTATCTCACTGATGGATTTCTCTTTGAAATTAGCCATCATTTGCACTGACATTCTTATGTCAGGGTGGATATTTTTGCTGAACGCGTACTTAAATGTTTCCTCCTCCTCCATGCCGGACTCATTCCTGAAACCAAAATAAGCCTGCAAAATCCTATAATAATATGCCCTGGGGTGCTCATTCTTACCTTGCATGACCTTGTCGGCGGCTGGATAACCGCCAGGTCCTGCGCAAGGGGAATACTCTTTCATAAGAGCAGCACATAACAGGTGAAAATCCTTTCTTGTGGCATCAGGTTGACACTCTATGAAGGAAAACACCGTCCTGGATGAAGTGAGCCTGATCAAACCTACTTTATCCTCAACTGTAGTGTTGGGATAGCTTCTTAATTGGAAGTCAAGGTCGTTCAGATAGGCCTTAGTGTCAGTTGAACCCAACGGCCCTGGCTCAAAGCGATGGACATATTTTGCTATTTTGTGCAAATCCGAAATTGAGAGCAAAGGCTGTATTATCGGTATCGAAGGAACCAAAATGGCACGTGGAGGTGTGTCGCTTAACTCATGTGGAGGTGACGGAAGGGGATTAAGAGCAGGAGGTACAGCAAAATCCTTCTGAGGTGGTGGTGGGTGACCTGGATTCTGACCTTGTTCATCTTTGAGTTCCAGACAACCTTTCCCCACGTCAGAAATCTCATTTGTTGCAGCGGCTAGTCTCACCTCACAGGCTTTTAAGCGTTCATGTGATGTATGACATTCACTTTGTAAACGCACGCCTTGTTGGACTAACGCCGCCTTTTCCAATCTGCACTCGTCCAGAGCTTTTGATGTGAGCTGCAGCTTTCGTTGTAGAACATCATTATCTGAACACAGTGCCTGGTACTTAATCTGTCTTTCCCTCAGCTTCTCCCCATATGAGTGAGCTTGTAACGACAGCTGAGCTTGTGAGAGCTCTCTCTCATGTTTTAAGTCATTTGCCCAGGTCTTATCAAATTTAGACTGTGCCATGAGCTTTAGATACTCCTCTGTTTCGCTGTTTAACGTTATTGCAAGGTCGTCAGCTTTGTTGGCCTCCCTATAAAATTTTGCTTTCAGCAAGAGTGCTAATTTAGCCAGCTGGTCATAGCTTGACTTTGTTATGGTTGCAGAGGTCACACCTTCTGCAACATCCTTCAGCTCGTCCAACAACTCTTTTGAGTTCATGCTGTCCACCTGTTCACCATATGGATGTAAGGATTCTGTTAGCAGCGTTAACGCTCTGTCCAACCAGTCCTTCCCCTCACATGGATCAATATTTGTTTCTGTCACATTCGCCATGGTATTCCACTGTTCAGCACTTATCTGGTTAAATAGTTGGAACCTTAGAGTTTTTAACAGGTAAATATTTGTATTTAAGTGAGCAGTGAATGTTATACACTATTTTAGCTCTGGGTTCGATCAACAGTACTGTTAAAAGCCAACTTTTTCAAATGAATGGGCACCTATTTGTAGGTTTTACCCCAATGCATGAATATTCTAAGTAAATGCCTTCTTCTGGCAGTGTTACTTAATGAGTTTAAACCAAACAGATACAAGAACCAGGCTCTTCCATTGTTAACTCACTCAAAATGCACTTAAAATTAATAACCCTGCAATTTGTCTAAGTCTGACATCAACTTTAGGTTTCAAACGCTTTTGTAAGCAGTTTAAATTTACTAGAATTCGCCATTTAAACAGTACACAGAAACCAGGCTGGATTATCCTGATGTATGCTCAATAATCCAGGTAGAAAAATCTAAAAAAGTTAAATCTGGTCCTCTGGACATTCAAAAAAACAAAACAAAGCAAAACAACAAAAAAATGTAGAAATGTTTTGTCTCTCATCCGAGGCTGGATTAACAAAATAATTTTTTAAATGAAAGGCAGTGATCAGCCTTCTTTCATGAAAACTGTTATACTCCTATTTCAACAGCAGGTGGCGGTGTAAGCTTACTTTTACCAGCAGAAGTCTATGACAACTTCCTGTGAACTGTCCTGTTAACATCCGGTTGTTAGCCGTTAGCTATGCTTTAGCACATGGTCGAACATGGTTCTACAACCTCTTTATGGACGGTTTAAAGCTATTAACGTGGCTGTTGTCCACAAGCATGTTTATCTGCATGAAAACATGAGTTTTGGGAACAGTGGCAGGCTTTATTTAGCGTTTTTAAACACAGAGGAGGACTCGGTTAAAACGAGCTTCATTTCCGGGGTCACGTGACTCTTTCAGACACGTGCACAGCGGAGGTTGGCTTCACAATCTGACATCAGAGGGAGTGGACGCACAGAAATACGTCACCAGCTTCGCAGCGAATCAGAGCGACTCAAACAGCGGTTTTCAACCAATCAGCCCGTGAATACTAGCCTCCAGCTAGCAGTTAGCATGAAAAGTCCGGTCAACTATCGCCCATTAAACTTCAAAAATGCACAATTTACTGTTAAAAATGTAACAAATCAGCATATAACAGTGGTCTGAGTCAGCGCCCAGCTTTAAAACAGCGTTTTATCCATTTAAAACACCACTCGGTAAAACGAGTCCAGTAAACAGAACCGGGTCAGACATGCAGAACCCCCTTCTGCTACAGTTTAACACAGAATAAAGCATTTTTTTCCACAGCATCCAGCTTAGTTACACAAACAGATGAACACTTTTCAGCTTTAACAAGAACATATTGACTTTAATTGCTGCTCTCTGAACACCACAAGCATGACTTATCATGTCCCTTCAAGCTCAAAACACGGAAAACCATGCCAACAAGAAACAGAAACTCATGTCACATATAATTCATACCTCTTTAGACATCTGTTCGGCCACCAAAATGTCTAAAGAGGAGGATGGGGCATAATTTACCACTTTTATGCCCCTTTTCCATTAGTACCGGTACGGGCCTGTACAGCACGACTCTACTCGGTACGGTACAGGTTGTGTTTCCATTATGCTTTCAGTACCGGTTCCAGTGGGCGGGGTCCAGAATCCAACATTCATTACCAGATGGTGGCGGTAGTGTGCCATTAAGCTATTGTACTAGCCACCACTTAAGTGTTAGAAGAAGACGACCATAAAACAAAATGGAGGGTATCGTGGCTTTGTTCAACTTACTTCTCAGTCTGTGGCTTTTTGAACGCCGTTGAAGACAAGAGAGTCAGAAACGGCTTCAGGAAGCAAGGCAAAGAACTCTGGAGAAGTACAGGAGAGTGTGGGAAGCCCTAGAGCGTTACAAAAAAGAAGACAGGAGGCGAGCTAAACGACGTGTGCAGGTAAGCTAAAATGCTATTTTGCTATAGCGTGCAATAACGCATGATAAAAGCCGAGCGTAAAAGTACATAAATGTTGATAAAAAACTGTTTAGTAATACATATGCCGTGTATGTGTTTCAGATGATTCGCCTGCTAAATAATAATAATCGCAGCAGACCTACAGTGTGGGCGCATAACAGAGCTACTCAGTGGTGGGACGTTATTGTACCTGGTTTCACAAACAGTCAGTGGTTGAGGAACTTCAGGATGTCAGAACAATCATTCATCTACCTGTGCAATAAACTACGACCGGCTCTGGAGCGACAACATTCAACTTTCCGCCAATGTGTGTCATTAAAGAAGAGGGTGGCAATTGCACTGTGGAAGCTGGCAACTGGATCCGAGTACAGGAGTGTCGGACATGTTTTTGGTGTCAGCATCACTACGGTGTGTAGATGTGTGCAGGAGTTTTGTGCTGCAGCAGAGACATTGTTGGTGCCAGAACAGATCTGTTTTCCTGATGAAGAGAAGTTCAGAGAAATGGCCCTTTACATTGAGAACCAGTGGGGTCTCCCACACTGTGTGGGTGCTATTGATGGCAGTCATATTCCCATCATAGCACCACAGCACTATCACACTGATTATTTTAATGGAAAATGTTGGCATTCCATTATCCTGCAAGCTGTTGTGGACAGAAGGGGACAGTTCTGGAACGTGTTTGCTGGATTGCCGGGGAGCCTGCATGATTCGCTGATCTTTTGAGTGATCATTGTGTGACAGCGGCTTTAAGAGATATTAAACTTCCACCTTCTAAGCCCAGATTAATTCAAAAAAGGGATTTGAAACGTTTTTGTGAACAGTCATTCCTCTGGGATCTGTCTCACTTTGACTGGCATCGTATTCTGTTAACTGATGATGTGAACTCCGCTTGGAACTATTTCCATAATAATTTCATTTATTTCCTGAACATACATGCTCCTTTTCGTCAGTTCAGAATAAAAGGACGAGACAGCCCCTGGTTTACTCCAGAGCTAGCTGACCTCCTGCACAGGAGAGATCATCTTTGGGCCGCAGCGAGAAAATCTGGCTCAGATACTGATTGGTTGAGTTTTCGACAGATGAGGAATAAATGCACAACTGCTGTTAAAGCAGCAAAATGCAACTATTTCTTATCTCAGACCTCCAAAAATCTAAATGACCCTAACAGATTCTGGAAAACCATCAAATCTCTCTCAGGCACCCCCCAATCATCTGACCTCCCATCACAACTTCTCGTTAACTCTGCTCCTGTGTCAAATAAGCACGAGATCCTGAACTGTTTCAACAAACATTTTGTTGCTTCTGGTTCTTTATTTGACACAGTTACTAACAGAAAATCAGCCACTTCACTTAATAACCAAACTTCTACAAATCAAATCCCTCCTACAAGTCAATCCTCAGTTAATCACACCTTCTCTTTTTCTCCATTCTCAGTCAGTGAGGTCAATAAACTGTTAAAAGATCTTGATCCTAAAAAATCTGCAGGTCCAGATGAACTTCCACCTTATTTCTTAAGGCTGGCCGCTCATATCATCACAGTCCCTGTGACCCACATCTTCAATCTCTCCATAAGACAAAACTCCATCCCAGACACTTGAAAACAGCCTTTGTTCTTCCTTTGCTGAAGGGAGGTGACCCCACCTCACTGAACAACTATGGACCAATCTCTAAACTCTGCATTTTAGCCAAGGTTCTAGAAAAACTGATAAACTCTCAAATCATAAATTACCTGGACTCATTTAACATCTTACCTCCACATCAATCTGGTTTCAGGAAACAACACAGCACAACCACTGCTTCACTGAAGGTTCTTAATGATGTTGTTGAAGCACTGGATGCTAAGGATTATTGTGCTGCACTTTTCTTAGACCTGTCTAAAGCTTTTGACACTGTGGATCAGAACATCTTGTGTCATAAACTCTCAGAAATTGGTTTCTCAGAACACACCATTGGTTGGTTCTCTAACTATCTTTCAGACCGGAGGAAATGTGTTCAACATAATGGTACTTCCTCCAGTTATTTAACAGTCAACAATGGTGTACCACAAGGCTCAGTCTTAGGACCCACCCTCTTTACAACCTACATACATAATGTAGGTAAAAACATCCCTAATGCATCCATACATTTCTATGCTGACGACACAGTTGTTTATTGTCGAGCTAAAACTGTTGAAAAGGCTTTCCAGCTTTTGAAATCTGCATTCAACAACATCCAGACTGATTTGTTTCACTTCAAACTTGTCCTAAATGCTGACAAAACCAAAGGGATGCTTTTTTCAAATAGGAAGCTGGTCCCAGCAGTTCTTCCTCCTATTTTATCCTCAAATGGTGTCCCCATTGAGTTTGTTGATTCCTATAAATATTTGGGTATCTTGGTCGACTCACATCTCTCTTTTAAGCTCCATGTGGAAAACTTGATAAAGAAACTGAAAGTTAAACTGGGTTTCTGTAACGTTTGCGGTGTACCCATAATGAAAGACCAGAAACTGAA
>NW_023619033.1:12854-15747 GCF_014905685.2 Nematolebias whitei
TTATACTCTTCCTGGATGTAGAGCTGATCATCTGCAGCTGGAGCCAAATAGGAGTGATGAGGAGAGAGAAAGGCAGGGTGCAAGGCTGGATCCTTACAGGTTTCTTTTTCAGAAACAAATCCTGTCTAACCCTGAATGCTAGAAAATGCCTTGTATCTGTGACTTTCCTTCCCTCAATTGATTATGGTGACATTATTTACATGAACGCTCCTACAAGAACCCTGCAGATGTTGGATGCTGTCTATCATGGCGCACTAAGATTCATAACTGGCTGTGATTATCATACCCACCACTGCACCCAGTATTCACTGGTTAACTGGACATCATTAACTTCACGCAGACTCTCTCACTGGTATATTTTCATCTAATCACTTCTTGGTCTGTTGCCTTCATACATCTCCTCCTACATGTCTCTGTGTGAGTGCAGCTACAGAGTGCGCTCTCAGGACATCATTACCTGCAGTGTTCCCTCAATGAGGACTGAACTAGGCAAAAGGGCCTTCTCCTATTCCGCTCCTGTTTCCTGGAATATCTTACAAAAAGATTTGAAGCTCTCGACCTTGACCTCTCTAAGTGTCTTTAAGAATCTGTTGGACTCCTGGCAGGGTCCAATGCTGACATGTTCCTGTTGTTAGTTTTCTACATTTGTCTTGGAATCTAGCTGTTTTTGTTGTGTTACCTTTTCCTTTTAGCCATCCTATTTGTTAAAAAAAAAACAAAAAAAAAACAAAAAACTGTAGTATGCTTTTTTATAACTGCTTATTGTTGTTGCTGTTGTCCATTGTTGTCATCATTTTTTGTTGAAATCAGGTCTCTCTTGTAAATGAGTCCTCGAGGCTCAATGGGATTTACCTGTATAAATAAAGGTTGATTGATGATGCCAGGGTTCTGAGACTGTCCACGCTGTGGGCGTTAGCCACGAGAGGAAACCTATTCCCAGCTCATTTCAGGACCATTTGGCACAGCGACTACTGGCTACTACGTCCTGGGTGACTCAGCTTATCCATTGCAGGACTGGCTGTTAAAACCATTTTCTGACACTGGAAGACTAACAGCAGAACAGCAGATGTACAACCAAAAATTTTGCAGTACACGGGTTGTTGTGGAAAATGCTTTTGGTAGGCTGAAGGGAAGATGGCGTTGCCTTCTTAAAAGGAATGACTGATGTTGAACTTGTGAAGTCCATGGTGCTGACCTGCTGTGCTCTACATAACCTGTGTGAAAGTCACGGAGAGACGTACGAGACCGTACTGGATGAACCTGATGCAGAAGCAGCTGCCCAGCCACCCCGCATGGCTGTGACACAGAAAGTTGGGGAAGGAAGAGATGATGTCAGAAATGCTCTAATGGAGCATCTCATGATAAATCATTCATCCTCATTTGATTAACTGTTCAAAGTAATCCCTAACTGTACACATTTTTTCTTTACCTGCATGCCTTTAACCCGTCTTTGTAACATGTAAGTGTCGTTGTTGATAATAAAAATGTATGACAATATCTTGACTTTTGTTATGAACAGATGCATTGGAACAAGGTTCAGTTTAAAAATAATAAACAAATCCCAGTGTGCTGTCATCACACAAACTGCTTTTAAGAGCAGCTGTAGATTTAAAGAACATTATTGTTGAATTTCTCCTTAAATCTTAAGTTTTTTGGTTCATAAGAAAAACCCATAAAATAATTGTACTTTCTATATACTAATTAATTTATATTTATATACCATTATATCTATATATATTACTTTAATAATATACTGTATTTATTTAACATTAATGTGTATTATATTTAACTTTATATTACACATAAACTAATTACAAACAGTATTTTTTGTCTCACTTTTCATCTTTACAACACAGGCTGTCACATTTTCACTGGAAAAACTGAAGTAGAAAGTTTTTGTGTGATGACTTCATCCTGGAACAAAAAAAGACTAATTTAATAACAGTAAACAAATTATAGAAATCTTTTCTTAGGAATCATGAAATCTTAAATGTATAAAAGGGATAAATGTCAAATTTCACTATTCATTCACTATGAACATAAAGAAAAATATTGTAAGCTTTTAACATTGACAATTATCATGCAGACACAGAACATAAGAAACAAGTCTTTTATTTGAAAGTAATAAATGTAAAAAAAAAAAAAAGTAACTACTGGAACAAAATTACTACACTAAAAACTACTGAAAGTACTACTACCTACTGATTATCAATTCTAAACTGTCACACAGGTCTCATGGCACACACAAGATCTCCCAGCACACCAAGGAAGGCTTGATTGAAGGCTTGGGTCCGAGCAGCCTCCTCCCTTCACTGAGCTGCTGCTTGTTCCCTTGCCTCGAGTGCATCAGCGTGAAGACGACGAAAGTGTCTCTCACGCTGATCCCGGTCCTCTTTCTCGCCTTCTTTCAGCGCCACAATCAAAGCCTGGTCTTTTGAAGACAATCTACTGCGTCTCTTGCCTACACAGAAGAAACGACAGGTGGTTCATCATTAGACACTGTTTTTTTTAAATGCAGAAAGGTGCCATAACTGAACAAAAGGTCTTTGTTGTTAGCCCTACAAGATCATTTTTGTGACTGTACATAATGAAGCAAGCAATGGATTTGAAAAGTAATATATGTACATATATATATATATATATATATATATATATATATATATATATATATACACGTGTGTGTACACAGTAAAATTAATATTTATTAATGAATATACTACTACATTATGTAATATATTTATACAATGAAGATGTGCCGCCATCTACTGGACCTTTAATGTAAAATCACATTACAACATCCATCCATTCTCTTTACAGCTTCTTCTGTTTGTTTTCACTTCAAACTCACTTCCAAATAACATAAAGTGCTTGTTCAAGACATAAAATACAGATT
>NW_023619034.1:0-6905 GCF_014905685.2 Nematolebias whitei
GCTAGCCTAGCATCATCACCATGCTAGGCTAGCATAGTCGCCAGGCTGGACTAGCATAATCACAAGGCTAGGCTAACATATTCATCAAGCTAGGCTATTAGTCCCGAGGCTAGACTAGCATCGTCACCATGCTAGGCTAGCATATTTACCAAGCTAGGCTAGCATTAATTAATTAATTCATTAATTCATTCAAGTTTTATTTCTGCAGGTTAGTCTCACTGAGTCACGAGGACTCATTTACAAGAGAGACCTGATTTAAACAAAAACTACAAAGAAGTCCTGAAGATCAAATTATTTTCCAGTGTTCGGCTGATACGCACAAATAAATATATATTTTCTGTACCCAACCTTGATGAGAGACTCATCTGGGAATAAGAGCGGGGACACGCGTTGTTTTGGTCATAAAGTAAAACCATCAAATTGTAGGAACTCAATGTATTCAGGGTTTCTTTTTCAATTCAACCTTTATTTAGACAGATAAATCACATTGAGTCTCGACTCATTTACAAGAGAGACCTGTTTAGAAAGTAGTGAAACTGGACACAGGTAGGAACTGGAGGCAAAAAGAAATTAAACACACAAGTGTTAAGGAACGTGTTTTTAAACTTTATCAATTCAAATGTTTCAGCTTCAAATAAGAGAAAATAACCAGCAGACTGTTTGGAGCCTTTCAGTTGGTGTCACTGACAGAAACAATAATTTAGTGGCCTTTAAAATCGTCTTTATTTCTAAGATTAACTGATTTAGTTAATTATTTGGTGTTGGTTGGTGCACACTAATGTAACTACCGTACGTTTTGGAGTAGTTTAATTTAAATGTTTCCACTTCTTGTTCAGCCCAGACAACATGGTGGACGCGTTGACTTCCTAACAGTAGGTGTTTTCTGTCACGTCTCACAGGAGGCCAAACAAAACTTAAAACAAAGCGTGTTAAGAAAAAGAGTTGAATGTAACGGTTTGACCCCAGACTTCCTGTCGTTTGGCTCCAGAACAAGACACTGGTGTTGCCTGTTAAACTGGTGTGACTTTTAATCTGCAGCTTTTTGAAGTGGAGTCATTTGAATAATCTGTTTCCAGTCAGGCTGTATGTCATGAAGACTGAAACGTAATGTAAGTTTAAAATGCAAAGCTTCGTTCAGTTGCTGTTTGAACTTGTCTGCTGCAGTAAATAGTCTGGCCCCGAGTGTTGGACGAGTGTACAACATGTTCCTGAGCGAAGCCCGGCCCTCTCGGCCCAACATGGATTGTGTACGTTCACAACTTATATAATCCCACTGTCGCCTTTTCCCCGAGCGTGGAGCGACGTGTTGATCCTGAAATGTCAACAGCAACAACCAGAAAACTCTCGTTTGAAATCGGACTCGTGTGTCAAAAAAACACAAGTTATGAGAAAATAAAATGCAGAAACAGTTGTTAAAAGATGCAACTCTCCAAACGACAACTAGAACACCAACTAAAAGTAAAGTCCTTTGATGAAGAATGATATTTTAGATCTAATCAAAGTTATTTGTAGGAGTTCCCAGTAAAACCAGAGCAATGAAACATCTGGATTCCAGCAGAACTGATAAAACTGTCAGAACCCTGGACGCTTGTTTTTTTCCTCCCATGAACCCTCTGAGCAGACCCACCGAAGCAACCACGTGGCAGAGCAGGAGATCCGGGTCATGCAGGAGAAAGTGGAGGCTTACCTTCAGGAGCAGGACCAGGTGTGGAGGTCGGGGGTCACGGACCTGAGAGGGGTGCAGTTTGGGCCGGACGGAGGGAAATGTTGGGCTGTTTGGGAGCCCAGCTGGGAGCAGAGAGTGTCTCGGGGAAAAAAGGGGAGCGAACGTGGGAGCAGGCAGGCAAGAGGGAGGTGCTGCTGGAAATAACAGTTTCAGGTTTCTCCTGATGTCACGTTCAGAGACACTCCTCTTCCTTCCTAAAGAAGAATAACAGAGCGAGATGACAGTGATGGATTGTTGCGATGAACCCACAGGCCCCGTGGTGCACTCAAACACACCAGGCCTTCTGAATTGTTTCCACGTTGGGCTCTGTCTGGACACTGGAAACACGGTGAGGGGGTCGTGGATGTGCACGGGTCTGACTGCTGGAGGGCACATCTGCACCCACAGCCAACTGGAAAAAGCACAGCGTGCTCTATCTGTGTGGAAAAGTTCCACAGAGAGGGGATATGTAAACCAGCGGGTCTGATCGGAGTGTTAAGGTGCGCAGATGGTTCGGCGTTCACACATTCCCACAGCTACTGCTGCGTTTTCAGAAACCAGCTCTAAATCTGCTGCAGAGAGCAGGAGGTTCAGACTTTACCCACAACCGCAGGAGACCGAGGGGTTAACCAGAACGTCTCACCTACCAATCTAATTTTGAGCTTTAAATACACAACACTCCTCTAACTGAGGCCGCGGTCCTCGGTCTGAACAGGGTGGACTGTCCTCTCCAGGCTGGGGGAGGTGCTGCTTCAAGTGGAGGAGTTCATGTGTCTCTGGGTTTTGTTCTCAGTGAGGGAAGAATGGAGCGTGAGATCAACAGACGGATTGGTGCAGCTTCTGTAGTATTGTGGACTCTGTGCTGGTCTGCTGTAGTGAAAAGGGAGCTGAGCTGTTAGGAGAAGCTCTCCGTTTACTGGTTGGTCTACGCTCCTACCCTCACCTGTGGTCAGGAACTCTGGGTAGAATGAGATCCTGGATCCAGGAGGTCTGAAAGAGTTTCCTCCGCAGGGTAGCTGGACTCTCCCTTAGGGTGGGAAGTTCAGTTCTCCAGGAGAGACTGCCGCTGCTCCTCAACATCGAGAGGAGCCAACGGAGGTGGTTCAGACATCTGGTGAGGATGGACCCTGGACACATCCCTAGGGAGGTGCTCCTGGCATGTCCAAGTAGGAAGAGACCCCAGAGAAGACCCAGGACACGCTGGAGACACTAACTCTCTTACAGTCTTGGAACTTCTTGGAGTCCTCCGGAGAGCTGGAAGAGGTAGATGTCTAGACCTCCATGATTAAGCTGCTGCCCCTGAGACCTGAGTCCAGAACCAGATGATGGATGGATGATTAGCTATCATGACTAAGTGATTCTTCTTCTTCTTTCGGCTGCTCCTTCTTCAGGGGTCACCACAGCGAACTAACTCGCACGAAGACTTAGTGATTGTTTTTCCACTGGACGTCCTTCCTGACTCCACCACAGACACTGAGCTACCACAGCGCTCTGCGTGGAGCAGAGCGCTGTGGTAGAGTGCCCGGGGGAGCAGATGGTGGGGGTTAAGGGCCATGCTCAACAGCCCAGAGTGGGGTCAGATGAGGGTGGGGGCAGGTGTGGGTGTTTCACCTTTCCCACCCACAATGCAATGTTGTTGGTGCAGGGAGTTGAACCAGCGACCTACTACTGAGGTGCTTTATTTTGACTAGTAGGGCTTCTGTTTCAACTAGTTGGACAAAAGTTAAATGGTGGCAACAATCTGCTACTAGTAAGAGTTTGTTCAACTGCAAACTGCAGGAACATGCCAGCTGATATGAAGGACACTAAATAAATACATAAAATGCTTGCCATACTACAGATAACCTGTCTGTGAGCTCTTTAAGTAATTTCATCCTTCTCTCTGAGTGAGACGCTGATCCACGGCTTGTTCAGTTGAACCCACTCTGTTCTCGGCTGTTTTCTTTGATTTCCCACCGCTGGTCGGCTCCTTTTTCCACCCACTGTCTTCTTGGAAAGACATTTGCGGGGAGGTTCTTGAATCTACACTTCTGTGTGACTTTTCCATGGCAGAGTTTTCCTTGGCAGCGCCACGAGCTGCAGAGAAACAAGGAGCTGAAGGAGGAGCTGAAGGAGGAGCTGAAGGAGGAGCACCCTCTGTTGGTGAAAACAAGAGCAATCCCCCAGGAGGTTCTGCAGTTTGTTGAACCGGTTTTAAAAAAGAGCAAAGCCACAGACAGAACTGTTAAAGCTTGGGTCCAATTCTGGTTTATAGTTTTATGTTTTCCTTCCAGTGATCACATTTTTCTGTGATCCATTAACTTGGTCTGGATCAACAGTTCTCCAGACTTAGGTTTATCAATCGGTGTACGTCTACAACTGATTACCTTGTGGGGTCAGTCCGATTCAAGATGGCTGCCACAGCTGTCTGTCTACAGAAAACACAAAATGACTAACTTCATATAATTTGGTGTGGTAGTAGCTGAGAGTCCTCCTCAGCACGTACGTCTCCGTTCTTTGTCACATCACAGACCAAGTCCATACGAGACAAGTTTCCCTCGGGCTGATAGAAGAAGAGTTCCCCGTCTCGCCTCCATCCCTGTTTTTGTTTGATGTATTTCAGTTTGTTGATCTCGTATCTTCACTCGAGGTTCAGACCTGTCAATTCATTTAAAGCAAGAAACGATGATTAAAATGTGCAGAACAGCCGCATGTGGTGGCCTGGTTCAAGTTTTGTGTATTTGTCATGTGCAAAACCAACACGAGGTCAACAAGGCAATGAAATGCTGAGGACGAGAAGAACCGTCTCGCCCAAAACAACAACAACAACAACAACAACAACCAAGGCATGCAGCAAAACACTAAAACAAGGTGCCAACGTTGAAACAGAAATGCATCTACAACGGGGTTCGGTGAGCAGTGAGGTTCTTTCAACATCGTGGTTCTGTTGGGGCGGCGTGGTCTTGGTAGCAGGTCCAGTCAGCAGCTTGATGGTGAGAAGGACCGCAGCAGCTGCCCTCACAGGCTGCGGTCCAGAACCAGCTCCAGCAGACAGAGAACATCCAGGTTCCCCCACGGAGCCGAACGGGTCGGTCCGTGCAGGTAGATGGAGGATCATGGAGACGGCCGCCATGACAGGTCTGAGCCTGAGGCTGGAGGGGGCCGGGAACTGAACCACGATGGCAGGACGGCAAGGCAGCGACACACAAAACTCCACAAGTGTGTCGCGGTCAAACCCGTAGCGTGCGTGTGCGGCGTAGGCGCAAAAAGAGTTCAAACAAAAACAACAGAACAAAAAGAGATGGAGTCGAAGCGGAGCTCCCGTCAGTGCGGCCATGCTGCGGTGGGTGCTCGCCTCGTGTTCCTACAGCAGCTCTCCGTGGTTCCCTCCTCCCAGACGGAAACTTTAATTCTTTTCTGTTTGGATGTTTCTTCTTGTTGCGCGTGCGATCATTCACAACAACGTCTCGTTGTTTGAACTCTCCCTCAAACTAATGGGTCGGCCTTCGTGTACGTGACCTTCAAGAACCCACGAGTCGGTACTGGTCCACGGTCCAATGGTCCAATGGTTGGAGGTCCCTGCTCTGACATTTGATAGTTTTCAAGATTTGACCTCAACGTTTTTCTTCTCCTTCTTCAGGGGTCACCACAGTGAAGTAACTAGATTTTACTCCAGATGTTCTTCCTGACACAACACCGAGCTCCCACAGCCCTCTGTGTGGAGCAGAGGGTGGGGTTAACGGCCTTGCTCAAGGGCCCAGAGTGGAGCAAATGAGGGTGGAGGCTTCACCTTTTCCACCCACATTTTGATGCTGTCAGTACAGGGAGTTGAACCGACAACCTTCCGATCACGGGCCCACCTTCTCCAGCCTCTGCACCACCGCTCTCCCAAAGGTTAATGTGTTGACAGTATGCTCAGTGTGACGTCATCGTTAGCTGTTTTTATTTTCTAGTTTTCTTTTCGCTTATAGTTCATTTATACTTTTTTATATTTTTATGTTTTCAGAAAACACAAATAGTTAAAATGAACATAAATAAAAGTAAAACTCTAAACGATTCTACAGGAGAAAAACATCTGTTTCACATTCAGAGAAATCTGGTTATAAACACTTTAACGACTCTCAATAAATCCGGCCGTTTAATCTTAATTCCTTCAGAATTAATAAAAATAAAAACAGCTGACTTGTTGATTAAAAGAACGTTTTAAAGCGTGGAGGAGGAAAATAAAAACATCTCCTCGTAACTGAATTTATTCAGAGAGCGTGAGGAACTTTGAATTATCTCCTAAGTGTTTCAGCTGCTCTAAGAGCTCTTGAAGTTATAATCCCGGTGGGATTATCATCTGATTAAGCAGCTATTAGCTCTCTGATGAACACGTGTTCGTCGTGCTGGGGGTCGCTCTCCACCAATCAGAGCGCAGATCCTCTGAGGCGCGTGAAGATCCACTTAGGGATGACGTCACTAAGCCTCTTACCTCTTCAGGTGAATGAAGACTGGAGGGGGGGACTTGTTTACTCGGACTTCGGACTAAACGCTGGTTCCTGTTTTTGTTGGCGGGAGATCAAATTAACGGCGCGGATTAATCTGAGTTTTAATAATCCTGAAGTCTGGATCCTCTGAGGCCACATGGAGTGCAGCGGCAAGGTAACTGCTGCCCGATCAATACCTGATCTGATAGGAATTAGACCTCCTCACCCCATCCTCCCCCACATTCTCACCCCCACAGACCTAATGACCCCCTCCTCTCAGCTTTGACCCAATATCAGGCAGCAGCTGTGTTCCTGACACGAATCAGCAGCTTTCAGTCGTCGTTTGAGCTGACACGACAAACAGGAAACAACTTGGAAACGTCTGATTGAACTCTGTCGGTCTGTGCAGGAATGCTTGTCGCCCGCCGCCTTTCACGCCTGATCTTTAAGCTCAGGCTGTCGTAAACAAAGCGGAGCGACGGATAAAAACACATTCAGCTTTAACCCGCCTGAACGTAAGGAACTGGATTTACTGAAGAGTTTTAACCAAATAAACACGTCATCAAATATAAAGTCTTGATTTTAAAAACAGGTTCAAACAGAACAGCTGGGGGTGATGAAGACTTCTGCTCGCCTTGAGGAAGACACGCCGCTAAAGAACAGATCGAGCAGCAGCTGCGATGGTTACAGTTTACCAAAGCTGTTTACGATAACATCCATCCATCCATCCATCCATCCATCCATCCATCCAT
>NW_023619034.1:7305-15736 GCF_014905685.2 Nematolebias whitei
TTTTAGCCACGTCTAATGTGGATTTAATGATGTCACTGAAAGAGGAAACCTCAAACCAGATTTGGATATCAGGATCTCTCAGCTGACAGGCAGGCCTCTCTCTACAGACCCTTAGATTTATTCATCGTATTTCAACCAAATGTTCAACCAGTGCACCACAGCTGTATCTCAACATCCCACCTCACGATTTAACCCTTGCTTTGACGTGACGGCTCGCAGATTTGAAAAACAAATCAAAAGCCATAAGTTCTGTAAGACAATGCAAACACCAGGAACAGCCTCTTACTGTGAAGATGCTAACCATGTTTCCTGAAGACCTGTAAAAATGTGTCAGATCGTGGCCGTGCTTTGTTGATGGGTCGGATCGTCTGCAGCTCCTGACTGAAGAGTCCCAGTCTAGACGTTCCTACTTTCTGCGCAGGTGGCGGTCGCCGTCTTGGTCCATCAGGATTGGTTGCGCGTTGTTTCGCTGCCTTCATTTGTTTTCCAGACGTTCAGTTCTTTGCTTCTCAAATTAGTCGATTCCTAACGTGCAATAATGCAAAAATCTCATGAGAAACGTTGACCAGACCTAACCACTCAGCCACAGCCGTCGGGCATGACGCTCAGCTACTACCTCACCAAATTCTAGCTCCATGTTTGAAAAACGGGCCGAGTTGTAAATGTTGTCCTGTTGGCTAAGGTCAGTTAGCCATGGCAGCCATCTTAAATCTCACTGAATCCAAAAGTTAATCAGATGAAGATGGACATCTGATCTCTGCAGGGTGCAGGTCTGTTGGTCCATCTCACATTATGGACCAGACACTTAACCCCCCAGGGACACGGGGACTCAGATTGAGCGTTCCACCTTTCTCCATTCCTTCCACTCCGGTTCATCCCACCTCCCAGTCTTTGTCTTTTTGAGTCTCTGCTCTTGTGAAATATAAAAAATAACTTTTATTTTGCTGTGGCGCCAGGTGACGCCCCAGCTGATGCTGGCTGTGGGGACGGCTGTGATCGGCTCTCTGCAGTTTGGATACAACACCGGTGTCATAAACGCGCCTCAGAATGTGAGTAACTCCACTTTTCACTACTTTTTTCCTTAACGTGCAAGAATGGTAAATCAGGAAAGTCAGGAAAACAGTTTGGTCAGAGGTCTGGAATCTACAGCTGACCTTCTGACCTTCTGACCCTTCCATCTGCTGTTGGGATTTTACTCAAAGGAAAATCAGAACATTGTTTAAGTTTGGACTGAAGAAGTGAAACAGTGGATGATGAAGAACCACACCTGAGACGAGCAGAACTGCTCTGCCCGTTTTGTTTTCCAGATCATCGAGGGTTTCTACAATGAGACGTGGAGCGGCAGGTTCTCGGAGCCCATCGCTCGGAGCACTTTGACGGCTCTGTGGTCCCTCTCCGTGGCCATCTTCTCAGTGGGAGGAATGATCGGCTCCTTCTCTGTCGGCCTGTTCGTCACCCGCTTCGGCAGGTAAGGTCCCGCTCTTAGAAACCACATCTCACCTGCGAATCGGCCTGTTCTGATCAGAACCTGTGCGGTCTCTGCAGGAAGAACTCCATGCTCGGGGCCAACACGTTGGTGTTCTTCGCTGCTGCGTTTATGGGTTTCTCAGAACTGGCAGCTTCCTTTGAGATGCTCATCGTTGGACGTTTCATCATTGGCATCTACTCCGGCCTCTCCACGGGCTTCGTGCCGATGTACGTAGAGGAGATCTCACCGACATCGCTCCGCGGGGCGCTGGGCACCCTGCATCAGCTGGGGGTGGTCATCGGGATTCTCATGGCGCAGGTACGATCCCCAAACCACCAGTACACTCGTCACTTACCCACTTTAGAATAAACAAATTATAAAGATCTGAAACGGTCAACATGTGAAACTGTAATCTGGCTTTGAGGCTCAGTTCAGTGATGAAGTGAGGACTCTGGTCTGTGCGACCAGCGGGATTAAACGACCGAACAGAGTAATTACACAGAGACAATGGATGATGACGCAATGCTGGATTTAGTTTTAAAAAATGTGTTAACCGCGAAGAGAATCACTAAACTGAGCAAATTTATTGGGTTTTGAAAATAATAAGAGGCAGACGTCCCTCACACATTTAGTGCATTGAGCTCCACATCAACCCAGCTGAGTTCTGTTCCACGCCTCTTGGATTCGACGATGCTCGCCTCATTTCTGGGCCTGCTCCATCTGTAAATGTGTGAACGGTCAGAGGCAGCGTGTGGCCATTTTGCAGAACGGCATTATGAAAGAGCCTTGACTTCACCATCACCTGGTTGTGTTTGTGGTGCAGATCTTCGGGATCGAGTCGATCCTGGGGAACGCGTCGCTGTGGCCCCTCCTGTTGGGTTTCACTCTGCTGCCGGCCCTGCTGCAGTGCGCCCTGTTGCCCTTCTGCCCCGAGAGCCCCCGGTACCTCCTCATCGACTGCAACGAGGAGAGCAAAGCCTGCAGCGGTGAGACTCGCATACTTTGTCAGAGAGAGGCGGGGCCTCAGAGAGAGGCGGGGCTTCAGACAGTCTGTTTTTCAAGGATTTTTCTATAATAGATAAATAAATAAATACTTAATGTAGGCAAACTGCATTTTATACTGAAATTTAGTGTGACGCTGCTCGCTGAATCACTTTGCTGAAGAACCTGAAGCTAAAAATAAAAAACAGAACACAGATAAACGCTGAAGGTAGAATAAACTCTAAAGGTAAAAGCTGAAAACATTAAAACGCTTGGTAAAATCAGCAAAAAGCCTTTTTAAAGTAGCAAAATACTGGCTAAAAGCTAAAAGTAACAAAAGGATGGCTAAAAGCAAAATGCTAGCCAAAAGCTAAAAACAGCTAAACTCTTGCTAAAAGTAGCAAAAAGCTATCTAAAAGTAGAAAACGACTGGCTAAAAGCTAAATGTAACCCAACAAAAGCTAAAAGAAGGATCAAGCAGATTTAAAAGAGAGTATTTTTGGAAGGATTGGAAGAGATCTGAATATTTTCCTTTGTGGAAAAGTTTTATAAATAAAGTCAAATATTTGGAAAAGCATAAAAGTTACAGAAACCAAAAGTTTTAGCACCGATCTCCTGGATGAGCTGAATGTTCTGATTGTACAAAGTATGCAGAAATAGATAAAGTAGATTCCCACAAATGTATAAAAATGAAACAATGTGAATCACCTTGTGACTTTAGTCTGTGATAAACGTTCTATGAATAAACTTTACATCCTTATGCTGAGTCAGCATTAGTAAGGATGTTTCAGCGGACACAAGCCTTATTGCACAACTGATATGAAATCGTTAAGAATGGACTTTTCTACCTTCGTGTTACTGATGTTCGCTGTGCGCTTCAGTCCTAATAAAGCTGCGGGGGACCGACGACGTGAGCGAGGACGTCCAGGAGATGCGGGAGGAGAGCCAGAGGATGCTGAGGGAGAAGAAGGTCACCATCCCTGAGCTGTTCCGCTCTCCGGTCCACCGCCAGCCCATCCTGGTTGCCATCATGCTGCAGCTGTCTCAGCAGCTGTCTGGGATCAACGCCGTAAGTCAAACAGCAGCTTTTAGCCAGAGGAAGGTGTGAGCGATCTGCTGCACCGCCTGAGCCACAGCCACCAGAATTACATGAACTCAAAATCCAGCAGATGTCAGAGAAACAGATTCCATGTTTGGTTGCATTCTCTCAGTCTACACAATATGTAGCAGTACTGTAGTATCATGTAGCAGTACTGTAGTATCATGTAGCAGTACTGTAGTATCATGTAGCAATACTGTAATATCATGTAGCAATACTGTAGTATCATGCAGCAGTACTGTAGTATCATGTAGCAGTACTGTAGTATCGTGTAGCAGTACTGTAGCATCGTGTAGTAGTACTGTAGTATCGTGTAGCAGTACTGTAGTATCATGTAGCAGTACTGTAGTATCGCGTAGCAGTACTGCAGTATCATGTAGCAATACTGTAATATCATGTAGCAGTACTGTAATATCACGTAGCAGTATTGTAGTATCATGTAGCAGTACTGTAGTATCGTGTAGCAGTACTGTAGTATCGCATAGCAGTACTGTAGTATCATGTAGCAGTACTGTAGTATCATGTAGCAATACTGTAGTATCATGCAGCAGTACTGTAGTATCATGTAGCAGTACTGCAGTATCGTGTAGCAGTACTGCAGTATCGTGTAGCAGTACTGCAGTATCGTGTAGCAGTACTATAGTATCATGCAGCAGTACTGTAGTATCATGTAGCAGTACTGTAGTATCATGTAGCAGTACTATAGTATTATGCAGCAGTACTGTAGTATCATGTAGCAGTACTGTAGTATCATGCAGCAGTACTGTAGTATCATGTAGCAGTACTGTAGTATCATGTAGCAGTACTATAGTATCATGCAGCAGTACTGCAGTATCATGTAGCAGTACTGTAGTATCATGCAGCAGTACTGTAGTATCGTGTAGCAGTACTGTAGTATCATGTAGCAGTACTGTAGTATCATGCAGCAGTACTGTAGTATCATGTAGCAGTACTGTAGTATCATGTAACAGTACTGTAGTATCATGTAACAGTACTGTAGTATTATGCAGCAGTACTGTAGTATCGTGTAGCAGTACTGTAGTATCATGTAACAGTACTGCAGTATCATGTAGCAGTACTGTAATATCATGTAACAGTACTGTAGTATCATGTAACAGTACTGTAGTATCATGCAGCAGTACTGTAGTATCATGTAGCAGTACTGTAGTATCATGTAACAGTACTGTAGTATCATGTAACAGTACTGTAGTATTATGCAGCAGTACTGTAGTATCGTGTAGCAGTACTGTAGTATCATGTAACAGTACTGCAGTATCATGTCCGTCCATTTGTCCTCTTCTTATCTGGGTCCTGGAGAAAACAGGTCCAGAAAGAAATCTCAGCCATAAATTTGAGTTCCCTCTGAGGGTTCCCAGGGGGTTCCCAGGCCAAAAGATAGACAGGACTAGATGCGTGAGTTCTAGATCTGCCCTGGGGTCTCCTCATGCCAGGAAAATGTCTAGAAGGAGGCGTCCAGGAGCCCCCAGTCCTGGTCCAGTTCTAGCTCATGAAACAAGAAGTGAAGCTGAAGCGTGGGTGGTAACAGTGGAGGGGGTCCCTTAATGCTGCACCTGGAGGAGTCCTCTGAAACTGGATCATTTGGTTTTTAATTCAATCTGCTTCACTCCAGTAAACAAGTGTAAACGACTTCATAAGGAGCTCAGATGACTGAATGTCCTCCTCTCAAGGTGTTTTACTACTCCACTGGGATCTTTGAGCGAGCGGGGGTGTCCCAGCCCGTCTATGCCACGGTCGGTGCCGGCGTGGTCAACACCATCTTCACTGTGGTCTCCGTAAGTCGCTAAAGCTCCGTTAACGGTAAAACTCATCTGGATGTGGGAGCATTGAACCTTCTGTCCTTCTGTGCAGCTCTTCATCGTGGAGCACGTGGGCAGGAGGCCCCTCCACCTCGTCGGTTTGATGGGGATGGCGGTTTCAGCCGTGTTTCTAACCGTTGCCATGGCGCTGCTGGTACGTGTTTCCCTCCACCTTTGCAGAACCCGTTTGAAACGTTTACCTGAGAGCCCCCGCGGCGGTCTTTCTTCTCCGTTCAGGACCAGCTCAGGTGGATGTCCTACGTCAGCATTGTGGCCATCTTCAGCTTCGTGGCCTTTTTTGAAATCGGCCCCGGCCCCATCCCCTGGTTCATCGTGGCCGAGCTCTTCAGCCAGGGGCCCCGGCCCGCTGCCATCGCGGTTGCTGGTTTTTGCAACTGGTCGGCCAACTTCCTGGTGGGGATGTGTTTCCAGTACGTCGAGGTGAGTGTTGCTGCCGGTGAGCAGCTGCGACCAGCGTCAAGTTCTCCATGAACACTAAAAGGAGCGCTTCCACCGCGCATGCAACCTTTCAAACAACGATCCTGTGAGCCCTCAGGGTGTGTGTTCAGGATGACTCCTGGCTACTACCACACAAAATATGAACCTGTTCTTTGTAAAACTGACCAAGTTTGAGCTACTTTGTTGTAGCTGTGGCAGCCATTTTGGATCGGTTTGATCCTTAACAGTGTTTCCTCCAGGTCTTGGCAGGGCGCTCCTCTCTTCAAGGATTTTTGTTGAAGCGTGCATGTGTTGACACGTGCATGTGTTGACACGTGCATGTGTTGACGCGTGCATGTGTTTAGAGGGACGTGCTTGTGTTTGTGTCGGCAGTTGTCGACGGGGTGGGGGCGGTGTAGGACAGTTCGGGAGGCGGGGCGCCCTCCTTATATAACGGTAGGGAAACACTAAAGATCCACGTCTTGAGAGTTTAGACTCCCAGGGTCCAGGGGATATTTTGCTGACAGACAGACGAACCAGCACACCGGTCTAATTATTTCAGGGTCTGTCTTTCCCCTAAATGCTCGTTCACTTCTCTTTAATCTGCTGCTCTTCTTTATAAAACAGCTTCTGTCCACAAAGTGAAGGAATGAAACCGTTTGTTTCCCCCTCAGCAACTCTGTGGCCCCTACGTCTTCATCATCTTCACCGTCCTGCTGCTTGGCTTCTTCGTCTTCACTTACTTCAAGGTGCCTGAGACCAAGGGCCGCACCTTCGAGGAGATCTCCGCAGGTTTCCGCCACTCGTCCGGTCAGGGCGCAGACAAGTATTCAGCTCCCGAAGAGTTCAACACCCTGCGGGGTCACGACCCCGACCTGTGAGAGCTGCGACAACATTTGTGCAACAAAAAGTCCCACTCCAGTTTTTATACGAGTTCTTTACCTCAGACTGGTTTAATATTCACTCACACACTAAAGTCTCTTCTTTAGTTTGGTTTAGATTTTATCCAACCTAAAACAAACTCGCTGTAAAAAGATTTTTTTTAAATTAGTGTTAAAATTAATTGTAAAGCCCATGGAATGGGCTGGGGGGGGGGGTTCTATGGAACAGTGATAAAAAGTGAACATCTTACCTGTGACTGGCTCTTTGAATCACCTCAGTTTGAGGAAAGATGAGCAGACTGACGAGCTAATGGCTAGTCCAAACACGGCTAAGACCAGCGTTTCCATTAAAACTTGATAAACCTTAACTTCATCGTCATTTTCTCATTTCATGGTTGTTTCAATGGAACTAAACGACAGACAGCAGCTACAGCAGCAGCTAGCTGTAGCTGTTTCAGTGCAGCCTGAATCCTGCAGGAATTTAAGATTTCTGCAGAAATAATCATGTAAATAAATCATGTAATATTAATAAATAATAAATCAGTGTTTATTCGCTGGCCAGTCTGTGTCAACACAGAGAAAATGTTTTCTACATTTAGCAGCAGTTCATAAAATCACTTCTATTTGTTGTTTTCCATGACAGTTAATGAAACATTAATGAATTACAGCAGAGATGATTTGAGTTGAGCCCTGCCTGCAGCAGACACTGGTGCTACAGCTAGCTGCTGCTGCTATCTGCTTACAGATGATCCCAAAATTCACAGTAGTGAACCTGAGGGCGGTGTGGCGTCTCTCAAAGAGTCTTTGTGAGCCGCCATGACGTTTTCGAGTCCGGACCTGTTTCAGGACGACACGCGTGTTCTGACCAGCCATTAGCTCTTCACTTGAACTAAACCACACATTTAACCAACAGTCGTGTTGTTTTAGCCACATAAAGAATATTCTGTTAGGTTTTGATGTATTGAATTTATGTCAGTGTTTGTTTTTATTGTCATTATTTGAAACTGATTTATTTATTGTTGCTTTTTCTTCTTTAAGCTTCGTAGAAAGTAAAAATTGTTGAACCGGTCAGATGTTTCAGAATGTGTGTATTTTACTGTAATTAACAGAACTGTTTAATTAGCTCTTGTATTTATATTTACATTTATATTCTTGGTGGTTTAACATTTTAATAATTGGAATGCATATTAATAATTAGGTAGAAGTTTTGTTTTTAAATTAATTTTGTTTTTGTGCATAAAAATCCAAACTCAATTTTTGCCTGTGAAAAGTGATTCTTAGGATTTTTGTTATTTTTAATTGTGTGATGTGAGTTTTACTTCATTGGTTTTTCTCATAGATGTTCTTTATAGTGTATTAAAATAAAAATAAAACTACAAAACACATTAATGTTTTTGTTGAATAGTGATTAATCTGTGACGTTTGTAAACAAGTTAATAATCTGAATTTAAATAAAGCTGTCGATGAACAAAAGTTCAGCTGACGTCAAACTCCTGGTGACACAAACTTAAATATTTAATAAAGACCAGACTGAACTGATAATTATTATTTTTTGTTGTTTCAGTAACAAATACTTTTTTAGAAAAATTCAAGGGAGAAATCACAGGTAATCACACAAACAATCAAAGATGGGAATCACCATGGCAACCAGGGACTGTGGAAAAAAAGGCAGGAATCGCCATAGCAACCAGGGTCTGGTGAAAAAGGCGGGAATCGCCATAGCAACCAGGGTCTGGTGAAAAAAAGG
>NW_023619035.1:0-7513 GCF_014905685.2 Nematolebias whitei
TCCAATTCTCTGTGCAGTCTTTCTGTGAACACATGGGTTTACTCCGGAAATCAGTTTTTTTTCCACCACACCCCCCTAAAAAAATCAATTGCCGTCTTCTCCACTCCTCTGTTAGCACTGCTTCCTTACATCAAACAGAACCTGTTCATAATCTCTGTTCTGTCTTTGTGTGCAACACATGGGTTTACTCCGGGAACTCCGGTTTTCTCCCACCGACCCCCCGAAAAAAAATCAATCGCCGTCTTCTCAGCTCCTCTTTTAACACTGCTGCCTTACATCCAACAGAACCTGTTCATAATATCTGTTCAGCCTAACACTAATTTCTCGTTAGTACAGTGGCGAGTATCCCCGCCTATCACGCGGGAGACCAGGGTTCGATTCCCTGACGAGAAGTTAACTTTAATAGGAAGTAACTTGACTAAAACGTTGGTTACGTACTGTAACCCCAGATTCTATGAGTATAGGCGTAGCCCTTTAAGAGCTGTCGCTATTGGGTTGTATCTCTTCATGTGAAGCATAACACTGAAAAGTTTAGTCCACGCCCACCTGCTGTGTGGGCCCCACCTGGTCCCTATAAATTACGTTAAGAGCGGGTAATCGGCTCCCAAATAGCTTTTTCGTCAGCTACCTAGGAGCCAGTGAGGCCCGACGCTTAAAGGGCTACACCTATACTCATAGAATCTGGGGTTACAGTACGTAACCAACGTTCTGTTTTGTATAGGCTTCGCCCTTTAAGAGCTGTCACTATTGGGTTAAGGGCGAAGCAAGATATGGTCTCCGCCTCACTGGGTCCATTCGAACACCGTATGAAGCGCCCGCTTTCATCAAAAAACATTTTGTCACTCAGCTCTCCATTTGCGTAAAGGCATTGCGTAATTACACGCACCATGCACAGAAACATGCTTCATAATTTATGCCTTCCGCATGCATGAACGCCCGGAATAGGAAGGTTTTCAATCGGGCGAAAAGGGGGGAGAGGCTGAAAAAGGCAGTGAACAGAGCAGAACCATGGCTCTTGACTATGAACAGAATGATAATAGGTTGATTATCATTCAAAAGAACTGATTAATGACAATAATCATGAACTAATTAGTGACAATAGAACAGAGAACAGCAGTCACAACCTGTGACTGATAACAACATCTCACACTGTAAATGCATGCAGTCAGATGTGAGTTTAAACGAGGTTCCATGAAAACAATAATATTCATTCTGTTAAGCACTAAGAACAGAATGCGTCATGGAACGGGCCGACACATCACGTAGATAAAAGCGAATAAATGAGCAGGGTGTTGACCATGCAGCCACAGTGCATATATCCTGCATTGACATGCCATTATGCAAAGCTGTTGAAGACGCGATACCTCTGGTCGAGTGCGCCCTGAGGTTGTCAGGAGGTTCTAAATCTGATGCTCTGTAGGCTTCAGAAATGGCCTCACACAGCCAGTGTGACAGACGCTGAGTGGATAACGGGCGACCTGCAGAGGCGTCTCTATAATGCACAACAAGTGTCTGTCTGTCGCAATGTGACTGTGCGTGCTACGTAACACGCCAACACACGCACAGGACAGAGAAGATGAAAAGATGCTTCTTCTTCTGTTTTGTGGGGAGGAGGGAAGAATCCCTCCAATTATATCATTCTAGATTTAAATGAGCTTGTGATGTTTTAGGCATAAACGCTGGATTAAGTCTCAGATCAGCTGAACTACCATCAGCTTGAATCCTGAGACATGACGGAGCAACAGAGAGGGCAGCTAAATCACTCACCCTCTTTTCAGATGTCAAAGCCAACAGCAGGGCTGTTTTAAGTAACAAGAATTTAATCAAGACCTGATCCAGTGGCTCGAAAAGAGCTTTGATCAGGGCTTGTAGAAACAACGTTAAATCCCACTGTGGAGCTAGTGGGCATGACACAGGTCTGTATCTCTGTACACCTTTTAAGAAATGCTTCTTCAGCGGATGATTAAAAACTGTTCTGTCACCGAAACCTTCCTGACAGGAAGAAATGGCTGCAACATACGTTTTAATCGTGCTGAACGCCAGGTTTCTGTCCATCAGCTGCTGCAGAAAGGACAGCACGCCACCTAGTGGACATGAGGTGGCCTCTACACCTTTCTCCGTACACCAGCGCTGAAAAACTGTCCACTTTGATGTGTACAGCACTGTAGTGAAAGTGGCACGTGAATTCTGAATCGTACGCACTACCTCATGAGAGAGGCCCATCTTCTCTAAACGGATCCGTTCAGTGGCCAGACCCAGAGGTGCTGGCCTATTTCCAGGTGACTCCTGATGGTCCCCCCGCCTGGAGGAGAGCATCCTCCCTCTACGGCAATTTCCACGGGCGACCTGATAACAGACATTGAAGGATTGGGAACCACGGGGGCATTCACGCGCTCGGGAGCCACCAGGATGGCTGCCAGTTCCTCCTCCCGAACTCGGTTCAGAAACCTTGATATCAGAGGGACTGGGGGAAAAGCGAAAAGAAGCATTTTGGGCCACGGGCTGTGAGCAAACGCATCCACCCCTAGCTGTGGCTCGTCCCGAGGGCTCAGTGAGAACCATAGTTGGCACTGCGCATTCTCTCATGCGGCAAACCGGTCCACTGCCGCTTGGCCAAATTTCTGCCACGTCTGAGCCATCAGCTCGGGATGGAGTCTCCAGTCTCCGTGACGCGAGCCACCCCTGGACACTACATCTGCTCCTCTGTTCAGAACACCGGGGGTGTACACTGCTCTGATGGAGAGCAAATTTTTGGTGTGCCCAACACAACGACCGTCTCGCAATGTGCAACATTTGGGCTGAGCGCACACCCCCCTGCCGGTTTATGTACGCTGCAGTCACTTGTTGTCTTTGTGAATCAGAACATGTTGATTTCGCAGCACAGGAGCAAAATGTTGAATCACCTTCAAAAACTGTGCGACATTTCAGAACATTTATATGAGCTGTTGTGTGTGGAAAACCATAGCACCCCTACAGCTCAGGATAGGCACCCCCCCCCCCCCCCCCCAACCTGACAAGGACGTGTCTGTGAATACTGGGACATGTGCTGTAGGTCTGCTGACAGGGGCTCCCTCCGACAGAACAAGGGGGGTTTTCCCAGTGTCGGAGGTCTGCTCCCATGGAGGGGGGCACAGCGATCATCCGTCTCTTTTGTCTCACCGGATCCACACGCAAGCGAGCGAACCGTCTCTGGAGGTGCCGCATGTGGAGTAATCCCAACAGAACCACCGTGTGAGTTGACGAAATTCTCATCCCAGCTCTGTGTAGGGGCTGAAGAGCCGTCTCCACACATTTTGAGAAAGTACGAGGCGCGAGGAATAACCAAACGGCAGCCTGTTGTACTGATATCGAATCCCTTGAAAAGAGAAGCGCAGGAACTTTCTGTGCTTCGGAATGTGGAAAATAGGCATCTTTCAGATCGACGGAGGTCAGCCAATCGTCTCATTGAATGTTGTCCAGTAACTTTTTGGTTGTCAACATGTGAAATCGCCTTTCCATGATTGTCTTGTTGAAAATTGACAAATCCAATATGGGTCTCATCCCTCCGGTCCGTTTTGAGACAAGGAAGTAACTTGAGTAAAACCATGTGTTTTGCTCCCTGTTGGGGACCTTGGAGATCACATTTTTTACCAGCAGTTCTCGAACTTCCGCGGGGAGAGACGAGATCAATTCTGGGGATGACAGAGTCGTCTCTATAATTCTTCCGAACGGAGGGAGTTGAGCTGCAATTGCAGCGACTAACCTTTGCTGATGAGACGGTGCATCCATCTGTTTGTCTAGAGAGCACGTTCGCTGCCACTCCGCGTAATGCTCGGGGAGCGGGCGTACGTTTACGTGATGTGTTATGTCTCACCGCCGTTGTGCGTCGCGGAGACGCGTTCCGCACAACTCATGGGGAGGCTTTTATGAAAAGGCTCTGAAAACACTTCTGTGTCGTGCTCAGGCTGCGGGCTCACATCTACGTTGATGTGAGCCGACGTGCGCTGAAGAGGCGTGTGCGCCCTCATCGACGCGGCGTCTTTTAGACGAGAACTGCCGCAAGGGCGCGTGTTTGACACTGGTGCGGTCAGAGGAAGCAGCGCGCAGCGCCGGTTGAGAGCGAGGTTTACCACTGGACTCGGTCTGCAGAACACGTTCATTCTTAGCTGTGGAATCACGCAAGCTTTTTGAGTGATTCATTGAGCTGCTGTGTTATTTTAAAAAACCTGCTTTGAGGACACCAGCTCGTTATGTGGAGGATGTATGAGGGGGAGCCGCTGTGAGATCATTGAACTGACAGACAGGCTGAAAAACAGACACTTTAATCTTTGAATGATGTTCGTGTTTCATTTCAAAGCTCGTGTCATCGTTGAAAACATTCTTTCTGGCTGCCGTGTCATGCGAGCCTGTGCGTTTCATCGAGCTGCGGTGATGTTTAAAAACCCTGTTTTGAGGACACCAGCTCGTTTTGTGTGTGAGGAGAAGCCGGTGTGAGATCATTGAACTGACAGACAGGCTGAACACAGACATTTTAATCTTGAATGATGTTCGTGTTTTATTTTTAAAAAAACTCATGTCGTTTCATAAATCTCTTCCCCGTGAGCCCTGCGGTTTGTTGTCCCAGGGCGACACCTGTTTGTGGTCTCTGGGAAATGCTGAAACCGCTGCTTGCCTGTATGAGAAGTGCTGTTCTCTGACAGGAGGGGCTGGCGGTGGAGCGGAAAGCCGCAGCTGTGGCGCAGGGGTGCGGGAGGAGGCGTGTGCACAGTCTCCGACACCCCCTCCGACTTTTCCAGCACAGCCTTGAAATTGGTCCTGAACAGCAGGTCCGTTGTGATGGGGCCCACTGACAAAAAACCTTCTGCAGCTCCTCCGAGAGGGAAGTGGAGTGACGAGCCAGGTGGACCTCTGGAAAACTCGTCATCCGGGCTGCGATGCGAGACCAGCAGACAGCAGAAGAGGCGCACAGGTTGAGGATAACGTCAGATGCCTTGCAGAGGGAGCTCTTTGTCTCCTCAGGCCTCTTTGAAATGCTGTACGCCAGCAGCATAACGTATTGTTCGCTGCGGCCGCCTGGAACGCACACTGGTGAGCTCGGTTGGAGAGCGACGTCACCATCTGATCATGCTTCCTTGGAGGCGCAGGATGCTGGTCCAACCTGGACATCTTTGCTCCAAGAGCCTCCCCAGACTCGGCTCCAGGGGGGGCACCAAGAGGATTCTGCTCAGTAAACCCCTCCACTCTGGTGATGGGCACGAATGTGGAAACCGGCACTCTCAGCCTACCAGATCCGGCTGTAGCCTTGTTCCAGCAGGACGTACTGCTGGGAGACGAGACCAGATGAGGTCAAGACGGCGAGCCGGGGTGGAGCCAAACCTTCCCGCTAGATCATCCGATCTGGGCGGGGGGAGGAGAGGGACGGAAAGTCCCTTCGTGTCAGCCGCCTCCTGGATTATGCCGGGCGGCTCCGAGAGGAGGGCACCGACGGCAGGGAGCGGTGTGGTCGATGATGCGAAAAGGCCCGGGGGGGGTGGTGGGGGGTGAGCATCCGCTCAGCCCCCTCGTTCCGACACTACGCTCTCCAGGAGGGAGTAAGCAGCGGGGGCTGCTGCTGACGTCGTCTGTCCCGGAGGAACCATCCAATTCGCTCCGAGAGCAGGCGATAAAAAAGGGCCGATGGCGTCGTCCAGCGGTAGCGACCCGCCACGGAAAAAATTTCTCGGCGCTTACCTTGAAACAAGGCTGCTTGTCTGCTTCTCCTGGGGGAGGGAGAACTCACCAGGACGGCAGGAGGTTAGCGTGGCGGGGACCCGGGCAGCCTTAGCAAAGGTTGTGCTGGTCAAGCTGGACAATTTTCCTTCTTCATTCTTCTGACAGTGCTATTAGCTTGCTGAAGAAAAAATGGGAGCCGATTACCCGCTCTTAACGTAATTTATACAGACCGGGTGGGGCCCACACAGCAGGTGGGCTTGGACTAAACTTTTCAGTGTTATGCTTCGCATGAAGGGATAAAACCCAATAGCGACAGCTCTTAAAGGGCGAAGCCTATACGAAATAGAACTTTCTTTAATGGATGTATGTGGAGCTTTGAGAGACAACTTCAACACAACATCCTCTGACCCAAAGGTTTTTTGTTTTTGTTTGTTTGTTCTTTTGTGGAGGGTGAAACCACAGTGGGACCCATATCTCGGACTTGGCCTTTCACCAGCTTCTCCTCCTGCGATCTCCCACTCTCCAGCCTGGATGTAAAACTTTAATATTTTGTAAGTATGGTGCAGAGGGGAGTCCACTAAAACATTTGATTGGAGCAGTGGTGGCTCTCTGTACAGGGCGCTAGAGCCCCCCCACAATTTTTTTTAAAAATTAAATAATAAAATAAAAATATTTCGAAATACATTGTACATATTTTTTGTTGTGTAAGATTAATATTTTATAGTTAATGAGTTAAGTTGTTTCTTTCAAAAACGTCAGATTGGTGACGTATTTCTGGCCCCTGGGGCCGCAAGGGTCTAGTCCATAGACTCTCGTTAAAAATGGCACACGCACAGTTATTCCGCTATGCTACAAGAGATAGGAAGATTCTGGGCGCAGATATCGTCGCCCGGGGGCACGTCGAACATGAGCTGTACCCATGATCGTGTACTTCTGGTCAGTTTTTTTTTTGTCTGTGAACAGATCCGTGCAGTGACACAACCAGGCTGGCTGCACGTAGGCTTTAAGCCTTTGAAAGCCCTTTATCTAATGCCTATTTGCCATTTCTGACTGATATGCCATACAACTTTTAGATGTCTCTGTTTGTGAAAAAAACTTCTTCTGACTGTGTATTCTAAAAGTGGGAACTGGTGAGTTTGTTTCTGGAGCTAGCATGTTAATGCTAGCCTTTTTCCAATGCCTATATTATTATGTTGTCATTCCTGACTGATATGCCTCTCAACTTTTAGATGTCTCTGTGGAAAAACCTTCATCTGATTGTATATTCTAAAAGTGGGAACATAGCAAAATGGGTCTGGGCCAGATGTGGCCCACATCTGGCACTTACATCTGGCCCACTTGGCTCAATGAATGACGGGCCCCCCATGGCCCAGGGATGGTTTGCCAGATGTGGCCCATATGTGGCCAGAACTGGGCCAGGTGTGGGCCAAATGAGGACACACCAACTGGCCCATAGCTGGCCCAGATATCGTTTTACCTCTGGCAAACCAGACCTGGACAAGAGGTGGCCCGTCATTCATTGAGCCATGTGGGCCAGATGTAAGTGCCAGATGTGGGCCACATCTGGCCCAGACCAAATTTATATTATTTAAAATGTCAATAAAAATACAATAGAAATACAATTCTTTTTTTAAAACATTTTAATTTCAAACACAATACATATAAATAAATAAAACACATAACATATATTTATATAAATAAAACAGAGGTTCACATTATACATATACTGTATATCTATATATATACATATACTGTATATATATATATATATATTTATATATACTTATATATATGTATATATATATACATATATATATATATA
>NW_023619035.1:7613-15607 GCF_014905685.2 Nematolebias whitei
ATATATATATATATATACATATATATATATATATATACATATATATATATACATATATATATATAAAGTATGTATATATATATACACATTACAAAAAATACAGATAATAATAATAAAATTATATATATATGTATATGTATATATATATATATATATATGTATATATATATATATATATATATATGTATGTATATATATATATATACACACATATATACATACACATACATGTATACAAAAATACCCATAAATATATACAAGTGCAATATAACACCATAGAACATTTGAATTTGAAAATTGCATTAATTACTAGATACTTGCATTAAAATTCATTTTGTATCTAATAGTTTATTTTTCCAATCAAAATAACAAAAAAAATGATTTCTGAACCACAGAGAGCATGGCAAACAGGTGCAAAAATACTGTAGTATATACTTAAATGTAAAACTTTTGCACTAACACAGGCTTAACTGTGGGATTCCTGGGTTTTTTGCCTGTCACTCACTCTTCCTTCCACAGCCAATTGACTTCAACTCACTCCACCTGCTGCTGCTCTGAGGAGGACTGCCTGTTGGGGTATTTAAGCACCTGTCAGACACCTCTTCAGTGCTGGGAACCATCTACCAAATGGTAACTCATGTACAGCCGACTAACCTTTGTTACAGCTGGTTCTCACCAACTGTGACTCCTCCAGGACCTTCCACGGCCTGCCTCTTCAGATCCTTCCTAGGATCTCATCGCTCCACTGGACTCCACCTGTGGATCAACGGTGTCCCTTCAACAACCACCATTAAAGCATTCTCAACTGGGTCAACCTGCTCCTCTCTCCACCGCCAAATATCTCAGGACTGGACCTCCTACAAAACCCAGGACCTCTCCTCTCCTTCTCGGCCTCCACCTACAACACAAAACAGTAAGGAGTCAATTATCTATCTTCACAAATTAAAACATTCAAAGAAACAACCAGAACCCATACTCACCTATTCCTATGTTATAGTGCAGCGCGACGTGTGCGCGTACCTCGTTCTATAAACAGCGACATTAGAACTGGATCTGACTGTGTCTCTTCCAACACAGATGTCGGTCACAGCACCTGGAATCTGACGTAGATTAACTACGAGATTAAAAATATATTCCATCAATCGTAGTTCAGAAAGCAGTATGTCCGCTGCCATGTTGATAGAAATATAGCGTCTGTCAGTCCGTGCTTGAGTGTGCGCATGTGGTTTAACACAAAGCCTCAGCGAGAGATATTCACATTATCAGCGGGGGGTCAGCTTAAAACCTCCACTCTGTAAGGTGGGTTGAAAAACCTCCGGATTCAAAGAGGGGGGCCACTGGTGTCGTGTAAATGATCAGCAGAACCGCAGAGAGAAAGCTGCAGATGCACACAAAATACGCGCCGTGTAAACGGCCCCTAAGAAAACTGTGTATCCACCTTATTCCTAACCCCATGGTGCCTTGCATGAATTACAGGCACGACTTCCGGCGGGGACCAGAACCGACGTTTGTTTACATGTGAACAGTACGAGCTTATCTACTTTCACCTATCATTGTGGATTTATTTTAAACATGTAGGAACACCAGCTGTCAGAGCTCAAACAGGACAATGATCATACCGCTGCCTGCTGAGGACGAGGGATGGAGTACGAGCCGAAGTGGCTGCAGATACATCTATTTAGCTACTTCACTGACTCGGTCTTCTGACAGTGAAGAGATGAACAACCTGAAAAGCTCTGAGGTGTATCCGTATCTACACGGTAATAAGGTCGGTGGTGTTTTATTAAAAGAGGTGGGACACAATCTTATTTACCTTAAAGCAGACCCAGAGCCCAGCCAAAGCCTTAAAGTCCTCCATCACTGAGCTTGGGTTAGAGAGAAAATCGTAATACGGAAGACAAAGAAATATTATAAAGCTGTGACCTCCATACACTTGAAATCAGACCTGATATTCTTGGCACACTGTTTTCAATCCTTCTTTGGGCTTTGTCAGTCATGGGCCCCAAACTCTAGAACAGGTGTGCCCAACCAGTCGCTCGCGGGCGAAGCGAAACCTTGACTTGTATTCTCACAGACATAGTCTCGCGAGTTTTGTGTGCGGTGACACAGCTCTCACGAAACTTTAGGCTCAGTAGTGGAGTAATGTCGGTGCGCAGAAAACATGGATGGAAAACTAGCGAACAAGCAAACGAAAACTTATTATTTTCACACAGAGTGGGAGGAGGAGTATTTTTTTGTTTATTCTAATTCGAAGTCCATTTGCCTCATCTGTAATTCGAGCGTTGCCTTACCCAAAAAGTGTAACTTGGAGCGGCATTTCAAGACGATGCACAAACGGTTTGAGACAGATTTCCCTCTTAAAAGTTCTTTACGGACTCAGAAAGTGCTGGAGCTAAAAAACAAGCTTGCAGCCCAGCAATCAGTCTTCACTCGGCCCAGCACAAAAGGTAAAGCTGCTACGATAGCTTCCTACCGTGTTAGCCGCATCCTGGCTCAACATAAGAAGTCTTTCAGCGATGGACAAGTTATGAAAGAAGCGTTTATTGAGGCTGCAGATGCGCTTTTTCATGATTTTAAAAATAAAAGTGAGATCGTAGCTGCTATTAAAGATGTGCAGTTGTCCAGACAAACAGTGACACGGCGATGTGAGGGAATGGCTGTGGATGTGGAGGAGCAGCTAAAAAAGGACGTGGAACAATGTGAGTGTTTCTCTTTTCAGTTTGATGAGTCGACAGACATGGTGGATGTAGCCCAGCTGTGTATTTTTATCAGAATGGCCTTTGCAGACATGAGTGCAAAAGAGGAGCTGCTCACCATCTTGCCTTTGAAGGGACATACAAGAGGAGAAGATATTTTTAATGTGTTTATGGAGTTTGTTAATAAAAGCAACTTGCCCCTCTTTAAACTAATTTCTATAACAACTGATGGCGCTCAGCAATGACTGGTCACACCAGTGGATTTGTTGCACTCTGCAAAATGACATTGGGATCAAATCCAGAGCATCACCTGGCGTGGATGGAGAGTTCTGGAGTCTGCTGTCAGAAGAAAAGTATCCTAACATCCGAAGATGTGCTTTGAACTTAACAGCACTTTTTGGATCTACCTACCTGTGTGAGTCTGCTTTTTCACACATGAAAATCATCAAGTCCAAAAACAGATCCACAATGAATGATGATCATCTGGAGACCTGCCTGCGCCTCGCAACCACCTCATACTGCCCATCTTATGAGACCCTGGCCTCCTCCTCTCAGTGTCAGAAGTCCCACTAAGGTAGAGACACATTTATTTTATACAGCTTGCATAAAAAGTTGTCTCCTATAGACACATCACGTTCTGTTTTATTTACTTTAAATAAGTGAGGAGTAGGGATTGATGAAAAATTATGTTTGTTGATAATGAGACTGGACGAGTAGCTCTCGGCAAATTGCCGACTTCAAAAGTAGCTCTTGGTTCAAAAAAGGTTGGGCACCCCTGCTCTAGAACAACCTGCCCCCCAACATCAGGCAGGCCACCTCCCTTCCTCACTTCAAATCTCTGCTAAAAACACATGTTCTCGCAGGCATTTCATACAGTGTAAATTGATCTAGTGGGGTTTTTTTTTTGTTCTGTGACCCTATGTTTTAAATGCTTTTTATTAATTCTTCATTTATTATTATTAGTGTATTGTATTTTTTTCTCTTTAATTCTACTCCCATTGGTTGTTGTTGTTGTTGTTAAGCACTTTGATAACAGGTTCTGTTTTAAATGTGCTCTATAAATAAAGTTGACTTGACTTCTGAGGATCCAGCGTCTCTTCTCGGGTGGTTGATTGTAGTCCAGACACAAAGTAGGATGCAGGTTTTCCTCCGTCAGCTGTTTGTCAACAAAGTGAGGAGAACACAGTTTTGGGCCATCTCTTCAAGTTCACAATCTTCAGCCACATTCTTCTCAATTCCTCATCTGTAGGTAGGAGATGGAAACGATAGCTCTTTTCACAGGAACACTCGTTGTTTTGGGTCCGTGTTCAAAACTCTGTTGTTGTAGCCACTGATTTAGTTTGGTCTGGTTGTTCCTGCAGCTGTGAACACAACAGGTACCTGAACTCAGCACGGCTATTTTAGTAAACTTTATGATTGTTAAATAAATGTAAACAAAACGCAAATTACTTTCAAATAAACGGCGGCACGTGCTCCATTACCATGGTTAGCCAATGCTTACTGCTACTTCCTGTGTCTGACAGGAAGTTGTGCCCATAATCATTTAACAGGAGAGCCCCCAGGAATAAGGTGGATAAAACAAGACTTTTACAGAAGTTGAATCTCTCTGAAGTGAAGATGGGCAAAGGTTGATCAGTCAGTGATAAAACTGTGCCTTAAAGTAGTGGAACAACTTCATAATAACATTCCTCAACCAAAAGTTGAGAACTTTGACTATCCCATCTTCTAGAGTTCATAATATCCTCAAACGATTTAAAGAATATGTAAAAATCTCTGAGTTTAAAGGTCAAGACTCAAAGTCAATATTGGACAGTTGTGATCTTCAGGCCCTCAGAGGCCAAGGCTTCAGTTCTGTTCAGGACATCACTGCATGGCTCAGGAACACTTCCACAGATCATTATCTGTAAGCACAGTTCATCCACAAACGTTGCTTAAAGCTCTATCAGGCAAAGAAGCAGCCATATGTGCACACCATCCAGAACCGCTGCAGTCTTCTCTGGACTAAAGCTAATTTAAAACGGACTGAGGTAACCCTAACCAAGATAATCACTGTGAAAAGGAAAAAAAATCACTGTAATGTCATTTTAATTGGTGATATGTGACTTATCTGTGCTGCTGATTATCCATGATGCTGATCTCATGCTGCTGATTATCTCATGCTGCTGTATTCATTCATACCCATCTGTTCAGAGACTCATGTTCAGGCTGCTGTTTGATGTGCTGTATTTTGCATTATTAGTGATTAGCATATATGTTAGATCTTTTAGTATACCGTTTGGCATTTGTTGAGCGCATATCAGTTTATATCTTAGATCTGTAAGAGTAGTTCTTGCTGCAGCCCCAAGATGGCCGCCGATCACCACCAGCTGTTGGCCATCTGCCTGATGAGTTCCAGCTCTACTTAAGGCTGCAGCCAAGTTCTACTCTCCGCTGAAGCATTGATTCCGTTTTGGTATTTATGCTTCTAGCCAGTGCTTATTCAGAGTCATTGAGATATTCACCTTGTTTCTTCTGTCTACAGTTGGCCTGTCGTTTGGTTCCGGTCCTAGTCCGTCCTTTCCTTGGTGCCTTGCCCTCCAGCCACTTGCCTGTCTTGCCCTGCTTGTCTACAGAAACCATCCCTGGAAACCCTTGGATCACAGCTGAGCCTCACTGCCTCCTCCAACCTGTAAGAGGAAACAAACAAACAAAACATTATCACAACAACCCTCCGTATAAGACCCACCTGACCTTTGTCCTTCCTCTCCAGGGATTCTAGGCTACCAACTGTATATACAGGTCCTTCTAAAAAAATTAGCATATTGTGATAAAGGTAATTATTTTCCATAATGTAATTATAAAAATTAAACTTTCATATATTTCAGATTCATTTCACACCAACTGAAATATTTCAGGTCTTTAATTGTTTTAATACTGATGATTATGGCATACAGCTCATGAAAACCCAAAACGCCTGTCCCAAAAAATTAGCATATTTCATCCCACCAATGAAAGACAAGTGTTTTTAATACAAAAAACGCCAACCTTCAAATAATCATGTTCAGTTATGCACTCAATACTTGGTCAGGAATCCTTTTGCATGAATGACTGCTTCAGTGCGTCGTGGTATGGAGGCAATCAGCCTGTGGCACTGCTGAGGTGTTATGGAGGCCCAGGATGCTTCGATAGTGGCCTTAAGCTCATCCAGAGTGTTGGGTCTTGCGTCTCTCAACTTTCTCTTCACAATATCCCACAGGTTCTCTATGGGGTTCAGGTCAGGAGAGTTGGCAGGCCAATTGAGCACAGCAATACCATGGTCAGTAAACCATTTACCAGTGGTTTTGGCACTGTGAGCAGGTGCCAGGTCGTGCTGAAAAATGAAATCTTCATCTCCATAAAGCTTTTCAGCAGATGGAAGCATGAAGTGCTCCAAAATCTCCTGATAGCTAGCTGCATTGACCCTGCGCTTGATAAAGCACAGTGGACCAACACCAGCAGCTGACATGACACCCCAGTGACTGTGGAAACTTGACACTGGACCTCAAGCAATGTGAATTCTGTGTCTCCTCTCTTCCTCCAGACTCTGGAACCTTGATTTCCAAAGGAAATGCAAAATTTACTGTAATCAGAGAACATAACTTTGGACCACTCAGCAGCAGTCCCAGGCAAGATGTTTCTGACGCAGTCTCTTGTTCAAAATTGGCTTGACCTGGGGAATGTGGCACATGTAGCCCATTTCTTGCACACGCCTGTGCACGGTGGCTCTGGATGTTTCTACTCCAGACTCAGTCCACTGCTTCCGCAGGTCCTCCAAGGTCTGGAATCGGCCCTTCTCCACAATCCTCCTCAGGGTCCGGTCACCTCTTCTCGTTGTGCAGCATTTTCTGCCACACTTTTCCCTTCCCACAGACTTCCCACTGAGGTGCCTTGATACAGCACTCTGGGAACAGCCTATTCCTTCAACAATTTCTTTCTGTGTCTTACCCTCTCAGTATCAAGATGGCCGCGCTCAGAGCAGTTGCAGCTTCACAGGCTCCCGGTACCATCCCAGTTTTTAGAAGTTTTGATATTGACTCTGTGCCTGACTCCGCGCGATTTATGCGTGTGAACTATAGCCGAACCGAACTGATGAGAATAGGAGCGGATTTGCCACGAAATATAGCAGAAATCAGCAACAAACTCAAAGCTACGCTCGGCAGAATGCAGATCTTAAAGTCATCTACCTGGAAGCTGCAGCAGAGGCGTTCCAGCGGGCAGAAGAGGAAGCGCTGCTCCCGGCTTAAGAGGAGAGGATGCCGGGCGGGGGTTATGGTGAGGCTACGAGCTAACGCTAAAGCCGGTAAACTCCCCATGCCGTCTCTCTTTCTGTCGAATGTCCGCTCGTTGGACAACAAGGTGGATTTACTTCGTCTGAGAGCGGGCGCCTCAGAAGAGATGAAGAAGTGTGCAGTGCTTTGCCTCACGGAAACGTGGATTACAAGTGAAATGCCGGACTCAGTCTTCCAGCTGGATGACAGACTTTTTTTTCGAGCGGACCGCTGCAGCGAGCTAACGGGGAAATCACGGGGGGGCGGAGTGTGCATTTACGTGAGTAAAAGTTGGTCCACGAACTGTACTGTTGTAAATAGCTCATGCTCGAAGGCTTTGGAGCAAATAACAGTGAAATGTCGGCCACATTATCTACCCCGAGAGTTCACAGTGACTTTTATCACAGTTGTTTACATTCCTCCGGACGCTAATGCTAATGAAACACTACAGGAGCTACATGATATCATCAGCTCGCTGCAGAACAAACACCCCGAGGCTCTTTACGTTGTAGCCGGAGACTTTAACCACGTGAATCTAAAGGACTGTCTCCCAAGCTTTAATCAGCATGTGACGATTCCAACACGTGGAGACCGCATGCTGGACCGTGTTTACACGAACGTAAAAGATGCATACAAAGCCGAACCCCGCCCCCACCTAGGACTGTCAGACCACATCTCAATCTTCCTGGCTCCTGCCTACATGCCCCCGCTGAGACGCTCCAGACCGGTACAAAAGAAAGTTAAATGCTGGATCCAGGACAGTGGCCCCATACTGAGAGATTGTTTTGATCGAACAGACTGGCAGGTTTTCAGAGAAGCTGCTGAAAATGGAGGTTCGCTTGATCTTGACCAATACACATCCTCAGTTCTGGGTTACATTAGTACATGTACTGACACAGTCTCCACTATCAGAAATGTTAAAAGCTACCCAAACAGAAAACCTTGGCTGAATGCAGAGGTGCGTTCCCTGCTGGAAGCCAGGAACACTGCCTTCAGGTCTGGAAACTCAGAG
>NW_023619036.1:0-7513 GCF_014905685.2 Nematolebias whitei
TCCAATTCTCTGTGCAGTCTTTCTGTGAACACATGGGTTTACTCCGGAAATCAGTTTTTTTTCCACCACACCCCCCTAAAAAAATCAATTGCCGTCTTCTCCACTCCTCTGTTAGCACTGCTTCCTTACATCAAACAGAACCTGTTCATAATCTCTGTTCTGTCTTTGTGTGCAACACATGGGTTTACTCCGGGAACTCCGGTTTTCTCCCACCGACCCCCCGAAAAAAAATCAATCGCCGTCTTCTCAGCTCCTCTTTTAACACTGCTGCCTTACATCCAACAGAACCTGTTCATAATATCTGTTCAGCCTAACACTAATTTCTCGTTAGTACAGTGGCGAGTATCCCCGCCTATCACGCGGGAGACCAGGGTTCGATTCCCTGACGAGAAGTTAACTTTAATAGGAAGTAACTTGACTAAAACGTTGGTTACGTACTGTAACCCCAGATTCTATGAGTATAGGCGTAGCCCTTTAAGAGCTGTCGCTATTGGGTTGTATCTCTTCATGTGAAGCATAACACTGAAAAGTTTAGTCCACGCCCACCTGCTGTGTGGGCCCCACCTGGTCCCTATAAATTACGTTAAGAGCGGGTAATCGGCTCCCAAATAGCTTTTTCGTCAGCTACCTAGGAGCCAGTGAGGCCCGACGCTTAAAGGGCTACACCTATACTCATAGAATCTGGGGTTACAGTACGTAACCAACGTTCTGTTTTGTATAGGCTTCGCCCTTTAAGAGCTGTCACTATTGGGTTAAGGGCGAAGCAAGATATGGTCTCCGCCTCACTGGGTCCATTCGAACACCGTATGAAGCGCCCGCTTTCATCAAAAAACATTTTGTCACTCAGCTCTCCATTTGCGTAAAGGCATTGCGTAATTACACGCACCATGCACAGAAACATGCTTCATAATTTATGCCTTCCGCATGCATGAACGCCCGGAATAGGAAGGTTTTCAATCGGGCGAAAAGGGGGGAGAGGCTGAAAAAGGCAGTGAACAGAGCAGAACCATGGCTCTTGACTATGAACAGAATGATAATAGGTTGATTATCATTCAAAAGAACTGATTAATGACAATAATCATGAACTAATTAGTGACAATAGAACAGAGAACAGCAGTCACAACCTGTGACTGATAACAACATCTCACACTGTAAATGCATGCAGTCAGATGTGAGTTTAAACGAGGTTCCATGAAAACAATAATATTCATTCTGTTAAGCACTAAGAACAGAATGCGTCATGGAACGGGCCGACACATCACGTAGATAAAAGCGAATAAATGAGCAGGGTGTTGACCATGCAGCCACAGTGCATATATCCTGCATTGACATGCCATTATGCAAAGCTGTTGAAGACGCGATACCTCTGGTCGAGTGCGCCCTGAGGTTGTCAGGAGGTTCTAAATCTGATGCTCTGTAGGCTTCAGAAATGGCCTCACACAGCCAGTGTGACAGACGCTGAGTGGATAACGGGCGACCTGCAGAGGCGTCTCTATAATGCACAACAAGTGTCTGTCTGTCGCAATGTGACTGTGCGTGCTACGTAACACGCCAACACACGCACAGGACAGAGAAGATGAAAAGATGCTTCTTCTTCTGTTTTGTGGGGAGGAGGGAAGAATCCCTCCAATTATATCATTCTAGATTTAAATGAGCTTGTGATGTTTTAGGCATAAACGCTGGATTAAGTCTCAGATCAGCTGAACTACCATCAGCTTGAATCCTGAGACATGACGGAGCAACAGAGAGGGCAGCTAAATCACTCACCCTCTTTTCAGATGTCAAAGCCAACAGCAGGGCTGTTTTAAGTAACAAGAATTTAATCAAGACCTGATCCAGTGGCTCGAAAAGAGCTTTGATCAGGGCTTGTAGAAACAACGTTAAATCCCATTGTGGAGCTAGTGGGCATGACACAGGTCTGTATCTCTGTACACCTTTTAAGAAATGCTTCTTCAGCGGATGATTAAAAACTGTTCTGTCACCGAAACCTTCCTGACAGGAAGAAATGGCTGCAACATACGTTTTAATCGTGCTGAACGCCAGGTTTCTGTCCATCAGCTGCTGCAGAAAGGACAGCACGCCACCTAGTGGACATGAGGTGGCCTCTACACCTTTCTCCGTACACCAGCGCTGAAAAACTGTCCACTTTGATGTGTACAGCACTGTAGTGAAAGTGGCACGTGAATTCTGAATCGTACGCACTACCTCATGAGAGAGGCCCATCTTCTCTAAACGGATCCGTTCAGTGGCCAGACCCAGAGGTGCTGGCCTATTTCCAGGTGACTCCTGATGGTCCCCCCGCCTGGAGGAGAGCATCCTCCCTCTACGGCAATTTCCACGGGCGACCTGATAACAGACATTGAAGGATTGGGAACCACGGGGGCATTCACGCGCTCGGGAGCCACCAGGATGGCTGCCAGTTCCTCCTCCCGAACTCGGTTCAGAAACCTTGATATCAGAGGGACTGGGGGAAAAGCGAAAAGAAGCATTTTGGGCCACGGGCTGTGAGCAAACGCATCCACCCCTAGCTGTGGCTCGTCCCGAGGGCTCAGTGAGAACCATAGTTGGCACTGCGCATTCTCTCATGCGGCAAACCGGTCCACTGCCGCTTGGCCAAATTTCTGCCACGTCTGAGCCATCAGCTCGGGATGGAGTCTCCAGTCTCCGTGACGCGAGCCACCCCTGGACACTACATCTGCTCCTCTGTTCAGAACACCGGGGGTGTACACTGCTCTGATGGAGAGCAAATTTTTGGTGTGCCCAACACAACGACCGTCTCGCAATGTGCAACATTTGGGCTGAGCGCACACCCCCCTGCCGGTTTATGTACGCTGCAGTCACTTGTTGTCTTTGTGAATCAGAACATGTTGATTTCGCAGCACAGGAGCAAAATGTTGAATCACCTTCAAAAACTGTGCGACATTTCAGAACATTTATATGAGCTGTTGTGTGTGGAAAACCATAGCACCCCTACAGCTCAGGATAGGCACCCCCCCCCCCCCCCCCCAACCTGACAAGGACGTGTCTGTGAATACTGGGACATGTGCTGTAGGTCTGCTGACAGGGGCTCCCTCCGACAGAACAAGGGGGGTTTTCCCAGTGTCGGAGGTCTGCTCCCATGGAGGGGGGCACAGCGATCATCCGTCTCTTTTGTCTCACCGGATCCACACGCAAGCGAGCGAACCGTCTCTGGAGGTGCCGCATGTGGAGTAATCCCAACAGAACCACCGTGTGAGTTGACGAAATTCTCATCCCAGCTCTGTGTAGGGGCTGAAGAGCCGTCTCCACACATTTTGAGAAAGTACGAGGCGCGAGGAATAACCAAACGGCAGCCTGTTGTACTGATATCGAATCCCTTGAAAAGAGAAGCGCAGGAACTTTCTGTGCTTCGGAATGTGGAAAATAGGCATCTTTCAGATCGACGGAGGTCAGCCAATCGTCTCATTGAATGTTGTCCAGTAACTTTTTGGTTGTCAACATGTGAAATCGCCTTTCCATGATTGTCTTGTTGAAAATTGACAAATCCAATATGGGTCTCATCCCTCCGGTCCGTTTTGAGACAAGGAAGTAACTTGAGTAAAACCATGTGTTTTGCTCCCTGTTGGGGACCTTGGAGATCACATTTTTTACCAGCAGTTCTCGAACTTCCGCGGGGAGAGACGAGATCAATTCTGGGGATGACAGAGTCGTCTCTATAATTCTTCCGAACGGAGGGAGTTGAGCTGCAATTGCAGCGACTAACCTTTGCTGATGAGACGGTGCATCCATCTGTTTGTCTAGAGAGCACGTTCGCTGCCACTCCGCGTAATGCTCGGGGAGCGGGCGTACGTTTACGTGATGTGTTATGTCTCACCGCCGTTGTGCGTCGCGGAGACGCGTTCCGCACAACTCATGGGGAGGCTTTTATGAAAAGGCTCTGAAAACACTTCTGTGTCGTGCTCAGGCTGCGGGCTCACATCTACGTTGATGTGAGCCGACGTGCGCTGAAGAGGCGTGTGCGCCCTCATCGACGCGGCGTCTTTTAGACGAGAACTGCCGCAAGGGCGCGTGTTTGACACTGGTGCGGTCAGAGGAAGCAGCGCGCAGCGCCGGTTGAGAGCGAGGTTTACCACTGGACTCGGTCTGCAGAACACGTTCATTCTTAGCTGTGGAATCACGCAAGCTTTTTGAGTGATTCATTGAGCTGCTGTGTTATTTTAAAAAACCTGCTTTGAGGACACCAGCTCGTTATGTGGAGGATGTATGAGGGGGAGCCGCTGTGAGATCATTGAACTGACAGACAGGCTGAAAAACAGACACTTTAATCTTTGAATGATGTTCGTGTTTCATTTCAAAGCTCGTGTCATCGTTGAAAACATTCTTTCTGGCTGCCGTGTCATGCGAGCCTGTGCGTTTCATCGAGCTGCGGTGATGTTTAAAAACCCTGTTTTGAGGACACCAGCTCGTTTTGTGTGTGAGGAGAAGCCGGTGTGAGATCATTGAACTGACAGACAGGCTGAACACAGACATTTTAATCTTGAATGATGTTCGTGTTTTATTTTTAAAAAAACTCATGTCGTTTCATAAATCTCTTCCCCGTGAGCCCTGCGGTTTGTTGTCCCAGGGCGACACCTGTTTGTGGTCTCTGGGAAATGCTGAAACCGCTGCTTGCCTGTATGAGAAGTGCTGTTCTCTGACAGGAGGGGCTGGCGGTGGAGCGGAAAGCCGCAGCTGTGGCGCAGGGGTGCGGGAGGAGGCGTGTGCACAGTCTCCGACACCCCCTCCGACTTTTCCAGCACAGCCTTGAAATTGGTCCTGAACAGCAGGTCCGTTGTGATGGGGCCCACTGACAAAAAACCTTCTGCAGCTCCTCCGAGAGGGAAGTGGAGTGACGAGCCAGGTGGACCTCTGGAAAACTCGTCATCCGGGCTGCGATGCGAGACCAGCAGACAGCAGAAGAGGCGCACAGGTTGAGGATAACGTCAGATGCCTTGCAGAGGGAGCTCTTTGTCTCCTCAGGCCTCTTTGAAATGCTGTACGCCAGCAGCATAACGTATTGTTCGCTGCGGCCGCCTGGAACGCACACTGGTGAGCTCGGTTGGAGAGCGACGTCACCATCTGATCATGCTTCCTTGGAGGCGCAGGATGCTGGTCCAACCTGGACATCTTTGCTCCAAGAGCCTCCCCAGACTCGGCTCCAGGGGGGGCACCAAGAGGATTCTGCTCAGTAAACCCCTCCACTCTGGTGATGGGCACGAATGTGGAAACCGGCACTCTCAGCCTACCAGATCCGGCTGTAGCCTTGTTCCAGCAGGACGTACTGCTGGGAGACGAGACCAGATGAGGTCAAGACGGCGAGCCGGGGTGGAGCCAAACCTTCCCGCTAGATCATCCGATCTGGGCGGGGGGAGGAGAGGGACGGAAAGTCCCTTCGTGTCAGCCGCCTCCTGGATTATGCCGGGCGGCTCCGAGAGGAGGGCACCGACGGCAGGGAGCGGTGTGGTCGATGATGCGAAAAGGCCCGGGGGGGGTGGTGGGGGGTGAGCATCCGCTCAGCCCCCTCGTTCCGACACTACGCTCTCCAGGAGGGAGTAAGCAGCGGGGGCTGCTGCTGACGTCGTCTGTCCCGGAGGAACCATCCAATTCGCTCCGAGAGCAGGCGATAAAAAAGGGCCGATGGCGTCGTCCAGCGGTAGCGACCCGCCACGGAAAAAATTTCTCGGCGCTTACCTTGAAACAAGGCTGCTTGTCTGCTTCTCCTGGGGGAGGGAGAACTCACCAGGACGGCAGGAGGTTAGCGTGGCGGGGACCCGGGCAGCCTTAGCAAAGGTTGTGCTGGTCAAGCTGGACAATTTTCCTTCTTCATTCTTCTGACAGTGCTATTAGCTTGCTGAAGAAAAAATGGGAGCCGATTACCCGCTCTTAACGTAATTTATACAGACCGGGTGGGGCCCACACAGCAGGTGGGCTTGGACTAAACTTTTCAGTGTTATGCTTCGCATGAAGGGATAAAACCCAATAGCGACAGCTCTTAAAGGGCGAAGCCTATACGAAATAGAACTTTCTTTAATGGATGTATGTGGAGCTTTGAGAGACAACTTCAACACAACATCCTCTGACCCAAAGGTTTTTTGTTTTTGTTTGTTTGTTCTTTTGTGGAGGGTGAAACCACAGTGGGACCCATATCTCGGACTTGGCCTTTCACCAGCTTCTCCTCCTGCGATCTCCCACTCTCCAGCCTGGATGTAAAACTTTAATATTTTGTAAGTATGGTGCAGAGGGGAGTCCACTAAAACATTTGATTGGAGCAGTGGTGGCTCTCTGTACAGGGCGCTAGAGCCCCCCCACAATTTTTTTTTAAAATTAAATAATAAAATAAAAATATTTCGAAATACATTGTACATATTTTTTGTTGTGTAAGATTAATATTTTATAGTTAATGAGTTAAGTTGTTTCTTTCAAAAACGTCAGATTGGTGACGTATTTCTGGCCCCTGGGGCCGCAAGGGTCTAGTCCATAGACTCTCGTTAAAAATGGCACACGCACAGTTATTCCGCTATACTACAAGAGATAGGAAGATTCTGGGCGCAGATATCGTCGCCCGGGGGCACGTCGAACATGAGCTGTACCCATGATCGTGTACTTCTGGTCAGTTTTTTTTTTGTCTGTGAACAGATCCGTGCAGTGACACAACCAGGCTGGCTGCACGTAGGCTTTAAGCCTTTGAAAGCCCTTTATCTAATGCCTATTTGCCATTTCTGACTGATATGCCATACAACTTTTAGATGTCTCTGTTTGTGAAAAAAACTTCTTCTGACTGTGTATTCTAAAAGTGGGAACTGGTGAGTTTGTTTCTGGAGCTAGCATGTTAATGCTAGCCTTTTTCCAATGCCTATATTATTATGTTGTCATTCCTGACTGATATGCCTCTCAACTTTTAGATGTCTCTGTGGAAAAACCTTCATCTGATTGTATATTCTAAAAGTGGGAACATAGCAAAATGGGTCTGGGCCAGATGTGGCCCACATCTGGCACTTACATCTGGCCCACTTGGCTCAATGAATGACGGGCCCCCCATGGCCCAGGGATGGTTTGCCAGATGTGGCCCATATGTGGCCAGAACTGGGCCAGGTGTGGGCCAAATGAGGACACACCAACTGGCCCATAGCTGGCCCAGATATCGTTTTACCTCTGGCAAACCAGACCTGGACAAGAGGTGGCCCGTCATTCATTGAGCCATGTGGGCCAGATGTAAGTGCCAGATGTGGGCCACATCTGGCCCAGACCAAATTTATATTATTTAAAATGTCAATAAAAATACAATAGAAATACAATTCTTTTTTTAAAACATTTTAATTTCAAACACAATACATATAAATAAATAAAACACATAACATATATTTATATAAATAAAACAGAGGTTCACATTATACATATACTGTATATCTATATATATACATATACTGTATATATATATATATATATTTATATATACTTATATATATGTATATATATATACATATATATATATATA
>NW_023619036.1:7613-15607 GCF_014905685.2 Nematolebias whitei
ATATATATATATATATACATATATATATATATATATACATATATATATATACATATATATATATAAAGTATGTATATATATATACACATTACAAAAAATACAGATAATAATAATAAAATTATATATATATGTATATGTATATATATATATATATATATGTATATATATATATATATATATATATGTATGTATATATATATATATACACACATATATACATACACATACATGTATACAAAAATACCCATAAATATATACAAGTGCAATATAACACCATAGAACATTTGAATTTGAAAATTGCATTAATTACTAGATACTTGCATTAAAATTCATTTTGTATCTAATAGTTTATTTTTCCAATCAAAATAACAAAAAAAATGATTTCTGAACCACAGAGAGCATGGCAAACAGGTGCAAAAATACTGTAGTATATACTTAAATGTAAAACTTTTGCACTAACACAGGCTTAACTGTGGGATTCCTGGGTTTTTTGCCTGTCACTCACTCTTCCTTCCACAGCCAATTGACTTCAACTCACTCCACCTGCTGCTGCTCTGAGGAGGACTGCCTGTTGGGGTATTTAAGCACCTGTCAGACACCTCTTCAGTGCTGGGAACCATCTACCAAATGGTAACTCATGTACAGCCGACTAACCTTTGTTACAGCTGGTTCTCACCAACTGTGACTCCTCCAGGACCTTCCACGGCCTGCCTCTTCAGATCCTTCCTAGGATCTCATCGCTCCACTGGACTCCACCTGTGGATCAACGGTGTCCCTTCAACAACCACCATTAAAGCATTCTCAACTGGGTCAACCTGCTCCTCTCTCCACCGCCAAATATCTCAGGACTGGACCTCCTACAAAACCCAGGACCTCTCCTCTCCTTCTCGGCCTCCACCTACAACACAAAACAGTAAGGAGTCAATTATCTATCTTCACAAATTAAAACATTCAAAGAAACAACCAGAACCCATACTCACCTATTCCTATGTTATAGTGCAGCGCGACGTGTGCGCGTACCTCGTTCTATAAACAGCGACATTAGAACTGGATCTGACTGTGTCTCTTCCAACACAGATGTCGGTCACAGCACCTGGAATCTGACGTAGATTAACTACGAGATTAAAAATATATTCCATCAATCGTAGTTCAGAAAGCAGTATGTCCGCTGCCATGTTGATAGAAATATAGCGTCTGTCAGTCCGTGCTTGAGTGTGCGCATGTGGTTTAACACAAAGCCTCAGCGAGAGATATTCACATTATCAGCGGGGGGTCAGCTTAAAACCTCCACTCTGTAAGGTGGGTTGAAAAACCTCCGGATTCAAAGAGGGGGGCCACTGGTGTCGTGTAAATGATCAGCAGAACCGCAGAGAGAAAGCTGCAGATGCACACAAAATACGCGCCGTGTAAACGGCCCCTAAGAAAACTGTGTATCCACCTTATTCCTAACCCCATGGTGCCTTGCATGAATTACAGGCACGACTTCCGGCGGGGACCAGAACCGACGTTTGTTTACATGTGAACAGTACGAGCTTATCTACTTTCACCTATCATTGTGGATTTATTTTAAACATGTAGGAACACCAGCTGTCAGAGCTCAAACAGGACAATGATCATACCGCTGCCTGCTGAGGACGAGGGATGGAGGACGAGCCGAAGTGGCTGCAGATACATCTATTTAGCTACTTCACTGACTCGGTCTTCTGACAGTGAAGCGATGAACAACCTGAAAAGCTCTGAGGTGTATCCGTATCTACACGGTAATAAGGTCGGTGGTGTTTTATTAAAAGAGGTGGGACACAATCTTATTTACCTTAAAGCAGACCCAGAGCCCAGCCAAAGCCTTAAAGTCCTCCATGACTGAGCTTGGGTTAGAGAGAAAATCGTAATACGGAAGACAAAGAAATATTATAAAGCTGTGACCTCCATACACTTGAAATCAGACCTGATATTCTTGGCACACTGTTTTCAATCCTTCTTTGGGCTTTGTCAGTCATGGGCCCCAAACTCTAGAACAGGTGTGCCCAACCAGTCGCTCGCGGGCGAAGCGAAACCTTGACTTGTATTCTCACAGACATAGTCTCGCGAGTTTTGTGTGCGGTGACACAGCTCTCACGAAACTTTAGGCTCAGTAGTGGAGTAATGTCGGTGCGCAGAAAACATGGATGGAAAACTAGCGAACAAGCAAACGAAAACTTATTATTTTCACACAGAGTGGGAGGAGGAGTATTTTTTTGTTTATTCTAATTCGAAGTCCATTTGCCTCATCTGTAATTCGAGCGTTGCCTTACCCAAAAAGTGTAACTTGGAGCGGCATTTCAAGACGATGCACAAACGGTTTGAGACAGATTTCCCTCTTAAAAGTTCTTTACGGACTCAGAAAGTGCTGGAGCTAAAAAACAAGCTTGCAGCCCAGCAATCAGTCTTCACTCGGCCCAGCACAAAAGGTAAAGCTGCTACGATAGCTTCCTACCGTGTTAGCCGCATCCTGGCTCAACATAAGAAGTCTTTCAGCGATGGACAAGTTATGAAAGAAGCGTTTATTGAGGCTGCAGATGCGCTTTTTCATGATTTTAAAAATAAAAGTGAGATCGTAGCTGCTATTAAAGACGTGCAGTTGTCCAGACAAACAGTGACACGGCGATGTGAGGGAATGGCTGTGGATGTGGAGGAGCAGCTAAAAAAGGACGTGGAACAATGTGAGTGTTTCTCTTTTCAGTTTGATGAGTCGACAGACATGGTGGATGTAGCCCAGCTGTGTATTTTTATCAGAATGGCCTTTGCAGACATGAGTGCAAAAGAGGAGCTGCTCACCATCTTGCCTTTGAAGGGACATACAAGAGGAGAAGATATTTTTAATGTGTTTATGGAGTTTGTTAATAAAAGCAACTTGCCCCTCTTTAAACTAATTTCTATAACAACTGATGGCGCTCAGCAATGACTGGTCACACCAGTGGATTTGTTGCACTCTGCAAAATGACATTGGGATCAAATCCAGAGCATCACCTGGCGTGGATGGAGAGTTCTGGAGTCTGCTGTCAGAAGAAAAGTATCCTAACATCCGAAGATGTGCTTTGAACTTAACAGCACTTTTTGGATCTACCTACCTGTGTGAGTCTGCTTTTTCACACATGAAAATCATCAAGTCCAAAAACAGATCCACAATGAATGATGATCATCTGGAGACCTGCCTGCGCCTCGCAACCACCTCATACTGCCCAGCTTATGAGACCCTGGCCTCCTCCTCTCAGTGTCAGAAGTCCCACTAAGGTAGAGACACATTTATTTTATACAGCTTGCATAAAAAGTTGTCTCCTATAGACACATCACGTTCTGTTTTATTTACTTTAAATAAGTGAGGAGTAGGGATTGATGAAAAATTATGTTTGTTGATAATGAGACTGGACGAGTAGCTCTCGGCAAATTGCCGACTTCAAAAGTAGCTCTTGGTTCAAAAAAGGTTGGGCACCCCTGCTCTAGAACAACCTGCCCCCCAACATCAGGCAGGCCACCTCCCTTCCTCACTTCAAATCTCTGCTAAAAACACATGTTCTCGCAGGCATTTCATACAGTGTAAATTGATCTAGTGGGGTTTTTTTTTTGTTCTGTGACCCTATGTTTTAAATGCTTTTTATTAATTCTTCATTTATTATTATTAGTGTATTGTATTTTTTTCTCTTTAATTCTACTCCCATTGGTTGTTGTTGTTGTTGTTAAGCACTTTGATAACAGGTTCTGTTTTAAATGTGCTCTATAAATAAAGTTGACTTGACTTCTGAGGATCCAGCGTCTCTTCTCGGGTGGTTGATTGTAGTCCAGACACAAAGTAGGATGCAGGTTTTCCTCCGTCAGCTGTTTGTCAACAAAGTGAGGAGAACACAGTTTTGGGCCATCTCTTCAAGTTCACAATCTTCAGCCACATTCTTCTCAATTCCTCATCTGTAGGTAGGAGATGGAAACGATAGCTCTTTTCACAGGAACACTCGTTGTTTTGGGTCCGTGTTCAAAACTCTGTTGTTGTAGCCACTGATTTAGTTTGGTCTGGTTGTTCCTGCAGCTGTGAACACAACAGGTACCTGAACTCAGCACGGCTATTTTAGTAAACTTTATGATTGTTAAATAAATGTAAACAAAACGCAAATTACTTTCAAATAAACGGCGGCACGTGCTCCATTACCATGGTTAGCCAATGCTTACTGCTACTTCCTGTGTCTGACAGGAAGTTGTGCCCATAATCATTTAACAGGAGAGCCCCCAGGAATAAGGTGGATAAAACAAGACTTTTACAGAAGTTGAATCTCTCTGAAGTGAAGATGGGCAAAGGTTGATCAGTCAGTGATAAAACTGTGCCTTAAAGTAGTGGAACAACTTCATAATAACATTCCTCAACCAAAAGTTGAGAACTTTGACTATCCCATCTTCTAGAGTTCATAATATCCTCAAACGATTTAAAGAATATGTAAAAATCTCTGAGTTTAAAGGTCAAGACTCAAAGTCAATATTGGACAGTTGTGATCTTCAGGCCCTCAGAGGCCAAGGCTTCAGTTCTGTTCAGGACATCACTGCATGGCTCAGGAACACTTCCACAGATCATTATCTGTAAGCACAGTTCATCCACAAACGTTGCTTAAAGCTCTATCAGGCAAAGAAGCAGCCATATGTGCACACCATCCAGAACCGCTGCAGTCTTCTCTGGACTAAAGCTAATTTAAAACGGACTGAGGTAACCCTAACCAAGATAATCACTGTGAAAAGGAAAAAAATCACTGTAATGTCATTTTAATTGGTGATATGTGACTTATCTGTGCTGCTGATTATCCATGATGCTGATCTCATGCTGCTGATTATCTCATGCTGCTGTATTCATTCATACCCATCTGCTCAGAGACTCATGTTCAGGCTGCTGTTTGATGTGCTGTATTTTGCATTATTAGTGATTAGCATATATGTTAGATCTTTTAGTATACCGTTTGGCATTTGTTGAGCGCATATCAGTTTATATCTTAGATCTGTAAGAGTAGTTCTTGCTGCAGCCCCAAGATGGCCGCCGATCACCACCAGCTGTTGGCCATCTGCCTGATGAGTTCCAGCTCTACTTAAGGCTGCAGCCAAGTTCTACTCTCCGCTGGAGCATTGATTCCCTTTTGGTATTTATGCTTCTAGCCAGTGCTTATTCAGAGTCATTGAGATATTCACCTTGTTTCTTCTGTCTACAGTTGGCCTGTCGTTTGGTTCCGGTCCTAGTCCGTCCTTTCCTTGGTGCCTTGCCCTCCAGCCACTTGCCTGTCTTGCCCTGCTTGTCTACAGAAACCATCCCTGGAAACCCTTGGATCACAGCTGAGCCTCACTGCCTCCTCCAACCTGTAAGAGGAAACAAACAAACAAAACATTATCACAACAACCCTCCGTACAAGACCCACCTGACCTTTGTCCTTCCTCTCCAGGGATTCTAGGCTACCAACTGTATATACAGGTCCTTCTAAAAAAATTAGCATATTGTGATAAAGGTAATTATTTTCCATAATGTAATTATAAAAATTAAACTTTCATATATTTCAGATTCATTTCACACCAACTGAAATATTTCAGGTCTTTAATTGTTTTAATACTGATGATTATGGCATACAGCTCATGAAAACCCAAAATGCCTGTCCCAAAAAATTAGCATATTTCATCCCACCAATGAAAGACAAGTGTTTTTAATACAAAAAACACCAACCTTCAAATAATCATGTTCAGTTATGCACTCAATACTTGGTCAGGAATCCTTTTGCATGAATGACTGCTTCAATGCGTCGTGGTATGGAGGCAATCAGCCTGTGGCACTGCTGAGGTGTTATGGAGGCCCAGGATGCTTCGATAGTGGCCTTAAGCTCATCCAGAGTGTTGGGTCTTGCGTCTCTCAACTTTCTCTTCACAATATCCCACAGGTTCTCTATGGGGTTCAGGTCAGGAGAGTTGGCAGGCCAATTGAGCACAGCAATACCATGGTCAGTAAACCATTTACCAGTGGTTTTGGCACTGTGAGCAGGTGCCAGGTCGTGCTGAAAAATGAAATCTTCATCTCCATAAAGCTTTTCAGCAGATGGAAGCATGAAGTGCTCCAAAATCTCCTGATAGCTAGCTGCATTGACCCTGCGCTTGATAAAGCACAGTGGACCAACACCAGCAGCTGACATGACACCCCAGTGACTGTGGAAACTTGACACTGGACCTCAAGCAATGTGAATTCTGTGTCTCCTCTCTTCCTCCAGACTCTGGAACCTTGATTTCCAAAGGAAATGCAAAATTTACTGTAATCAGAGAACATAACTTTGGACCACTCAGCAGCAGTCCCAGGCAAGATGTTTCTGACGCAGTCTCTTGTTCAAAATTGGCTTGACCTGGGGAATGTGGCACATGTAGCCCATTTCTTGCACACGCCTGTGCACGGTGGCTCTGGATGTTTCTACTCCAGACTCAATCCACTGCTTCCGCAGGTCCTCCAAGGTCTGGAATCGGCCCTTCTCCACAATCCTCCTCAGGGTCCGGTCACCTCTTCTCGTTGTGCAGCATTTTCTGCCACACTTTTCCCTTCCCACAGACTTCCCACTGAGGTGCCTTGATACAGCACTCTGGGAACAGCCTATTCCTTCAACAATTTCTTTCTGTGTCTTACCCTCTCAGTATCAAGATGGCCGCGCTCAGAGCAGTTGCAGCTTCACAGGCTCCCGGTACCATCCCAGTTTTTAGAAGTTTTGATATTGACTCTGTGCCTGACTCTGCGCGATTTATGCGTGTGAACTATAGCCGAACCGAACTGATGAGAATAGGAGCGGATTTGCCACGAAATATAGCAGAAATCAGCAACAAACTCAAAGCTACGCTCGGCAGAATGCAGATCTTAAAGTCATCTACCTGGAAGCTGCAGCAGAGGCGTTCCAGCGGGCAGAAGAGGAAGCGCTGCTCCCGGCTTAAGAGGAGAGGATGCCGGGCGGGGGTTATGGTGAGGCTACGAGCTAACGCTAAAGCCGGTAAACTCCCCATGCCGTCTCTCTTTCTGTCGAATGTCCGCTCGTTGGACAACAAGGTGGATTTACTTCGTCTGAGAGCGGGCGCCTCAGAAGAGATGAAGAAGTGTGCAGTGCTTTGCCTCACGGAAACGTGGATTACAAGTGAAATGCCGGACTCAGTCTTCCAGCTGGATGACAGACTTTTTTTTCGAGCGGACCGCTGCAGCGAGCTAACGGGGAAATCACGGGGGGGGCGGAGTGTGCATTTACGTGAGTAAAAGTTGGTCCACGAACTGTACTGTTGTAAATAGCTCATGCTCGAAGGCTTTGGAGCAAATAACAGTGAAATGTCGGCCACATTATCTACCCCGAGAGTTCACAGTGACTTTTATCACAGTTGTTTACATTCCTCCGGACGCTAATGCTAATGAAACACTACAGGAGCTACATGATATCATCAGCTCGCTGCAGAACAAACACCCCGAGGCTCTTTACGTTGTAGCCGGAGACTTTAACCACGTGAATCTAAAGGACTGTCTCCCAAGCTTTAATCAGCATGTGACGATTCCAACACGTGGAGACCGCATGCTGGACCGTGTTTACACGAACGTAAAAGATGCATACAAAGCCGAACCCCGCCCCCACCTAGGACTGTCAGACCACATCTCAATCTTCCTGGCTCCTGCCTACATGCCCCCGCTGAGACGCTCCAGACCGGTACAAAAGAAAGTTAAATGTTGGATCCAGGACAGTGGCCCCATACTGAGAGATTGTTTTGATCGAACAGACTGGCAGGTTTTCAGAGAAGCTGCTGAAAATGGAGGTTCGCTTGATCTTGACCAATACACATCCTCAGTACTGGGTTACATTAGTACATGTACTGACACAGTCTCCACTATCAGAAATGTTAAAAGCTACCCAAACAGAAAACCTTGGCTGAATGCAGAGGTGCGTACCCTGCTGGAAGCCAGGAACACTGCCTTCAGGTCTGGAAACTCAGAG
>NW_023619037.1:0-4558 GCF_014905685.2 Nematolebias whitei
TCCAAGACCTCGATCTTCCAGTTCAACTGCTCCTCTAGGCTCTGAGAGGCTTCCACTGCTCTCCCAGGTTCCGAGACCTCGATCTTCTACTTCCACTGCTCTCGCCAGTCTCCTAGACCTCGATCTTCCAATACCACTGCTCACACAGTCTCTGAGACCTCGATCTTCCACTTCCACTGCTCTCCCAGGCTCAATGACCTCAATTTTCCTCTTCCACTGCTCTCCCAGGCTCCGAGACCTCGATTTTCCACTTCCACTGCTCTCCCTGGCTCTGATAACTCTATCATCCACTTCCACTGCTCTCCCAAGCTCTGAGACCTCGAGGATCCACTTCCACTGCTCTCCCAGGCTCCGAGACCCCGATCTTCCACTTCCACTGCTCTCCCTGGCTCCGAGACCCTTCCAAGGCTCCTCCAGGCTCCGAGATCTCAATCTTTTACTTCCAGTGCTCCTCTAGGATCCGAGACCTCGATATTCCTCTTCCAATTCTCCTCCAGGCTCCAAGACCTTGATCTTTCACTTCAACTGCTCCTCTAGGCTCTGAGACGCTTCCACTGCTCTCCCAGGTTCCGAGACCTCGATCTTCTACTTCCATTGCTCTCGCCAGTCTCCGAAACCTCAACCTTCCATTACCACTGCTCACACAGGCTCTGAGACCTCGATCTTCCACTTCCACTGCTCCTCTAGGCTCTGAGACGCTTCCACTGCTCTCCCAGGTTCCGAGACCTCGATTTTCTACTTCCACTGCTCTCGCCAGACTCCGAGACCTCGATCTTCCATTACCACTGCTCACAAAGGCTCTGAGACCTCAATCTTCCACTTCCAGTGCTCCTCTAGGCTCCGAGACCTTAAAATTCCACTTACAATTCTCCTCCAGGCTCCAAGACCTCGATCTTCCACTTCAACTGCTCCTCTAGGCTCTGAGACGCTTCCATTGCTCTCCCAGGTTCCGAGACCTTGATCTTCTACTTCCACTGCTCTCGCCAGTCTCCGAGACCTCGATCTTCCATTAACACTGCTCACACAGGCTCTGAGACCTCGATATTCCACTTCCACTGCTCTTCTAGGCTCGATGACCTCAATCTTCCACTTCCACTGCTCTCGCAGGCTCCGAGACCGCCATCTTCCACTGATCTCCCAGGCTCCGAGACCTTGATCTTCCACTGCACTCCCAGGCTTGGAGACCTTGATAATCCACTTCCACTGCTCTCCAAGGCTCCAAGACCCTTCCAAGGCTCCTCCAGGCTCCGAGACCTCAATCTTCCACTTCCAGTGCTCCTCTAGGCTCCGAGACCTCGATATACCTCTTCCAATTCTCCTCCAGGCTCCAAGACCTCGATCTTCCACTTCAACTGCTCCTCTAGGCTCTGAGACCCTTCCACTGCTCTCCCAGGTTCCGAGACCTTGATCTTCTACTTTCACTGCTCTCGCCAGTCTCAGAGACCTTGATCTTCCATTAACACTGCTCACACAGGCTCTGAGACCTCAATCTTCCACTTCCACTGCTCTCCCAGGTTCGATGACCTCAATCTTCCACTTCCACTCCTCTCCCAGGCTCCTAGACCTCTATCTTCCACTTCCACTGTTCTCCCAGGCTCTGATAACTCTATCATCCACTTCCACTGCTCTCCCAAGCTCTGAGACCTCGAGCTTCCACTTACACTGCTTTCCCAGGGTAAGAGACATCGATCTTTCACTTCCACTGCTCTCCCATGCTCCGAGACCGCCATCTTTCACTGATCTCCCAGGCTCTGAGAACTTGATCTTCCACTTCCACTGCTCGTCCAGTCTCCGAGACCTTGATTTTCCACTTCCTCTGCTCTCCCATGTTCAGAGATCTCGATCATCCACTTCTATTGCTCTCCCAGGCTCCGAGACCTCGAGCTTCCACTTCCACTGTTCTCGCAGGCTCCGAGACAACCATCTTCCACTGATCTCCCAGGCTCCGAGACCTTGATTTTCCACTGCTCTCCCAGGCTCCAAGACCCTTCCAAGGCTCCTCCAGGCTCCGAGACCTCAATCTTCCACTTCCTGTGCTCCTCTAGGCTCCGAGACCTCAATATTCCTCTTCCAATTCTCCTCCAGGCTCCAAGACCTCGATCTTCCACTTCAACTGCTCCTCTAGGCTCTGAGACGCTAGCACTGCTCTCCCAGGCTCCGAGACCTCAATCTTCCACTTCCACAGCTCTCACAGGCTCCGAGACCTCGATCTTCCACTTCCACTGCTCTCCCATGCTCCAAGACCTTGATCTTTCACTGTTGTCCCAGGTTTCGAGACCTCAATAATCCACTTCCACTGCTCTCACAGGCTCTGAAACCTCGATCTTCCACTTCTACCATTCTCCCAAGCTCCGATACCTAGATCTTCCACTTCCACTGTTTCAGAGTCTCCGAGAACCTTGCAGTGCTACTCTAGGCTCCAAGACATTGATCTTTCACTTCCACTGCTCTCCCAGGCTCTGAGACATCGATATTCCATTTTCACTGCTCCTCCAGGCTCAGAGACCTCGATATTCTACTTCCACTGCTCCTCCAGGCTCCGAGACCTTGATCTTCCACTTCCACTGCTCCTCTAGATTCTGAGACGTTTCCACTGTTCTCCCAGGTTCCGAGACCTCAATCTTCTACTTCCACTGCTCTCTCCAGGCTCCTAGACCTCTATCTTCCACTTCCACTGCTCTCCCAGGCTCTGATAACTCTATCATCCACTTCCACTGCTCTCCCAAGCTCTGAGACCTCGAGCTTCCACTTACACTGCTTTCCCAGTGTCAGAGACATCGATCTTTCACTTCCACTGCTCTCCCATGCTCTGAGACCGCCATCTTTCACTGATCTCCCAGGCTCTGAGAACTTGATCTTCCTCTTCCACTGCTAGTCCAGTCTCCGAGACCTTGATTTTCCACTTCCTCTGCTCCTCCATTTCCTAAGACATGGATCTTCCACTTCCTCTGCTCTGTAGTGAACCTGATCTGAACCTGATCTGACCCCAAATCTATCAGATGGACAGGAACTGTTATTTCATTGATCTGAATACAGTTTGAGCCATCTGGAGACTTTCTTTCTTGAAGATTCAAGTGAAAAGAACACTCTCTTTTTATAATCATCACTGTTTTACAAATGTTTGATAATCAAATTGTGTTAGTTCACTCAATGTTTACAGGTTGAAGAGAACTACTCATTTTTATTTTACATAAACAGTAAGTAATGATTTTTATTCCTCATTCAAAGAAGAAATCAGGTTAATATGCATTTCTTGATTTTCTGTCTTCAATGAGCAAGCTTTTGTAAGTATGTGAAAGGTCGAGTCTTGGTCAACTAAAATGTTTACTGAGAAGAAAATGTCATGTTTAACTATTTGAGAAGATAATCAGAGTAGAGACTCCACGAAGTCTGCTGTTTCTCCAAAAATCTTTTCTGTCTGTTAAGCAATCTCATTCTCTGCCCTTGGCTTATCATAACATCTTACGTCACAAAATACACCTCTTTCTGGTCCATCCACGAATCAGAAAGCTCTAAAATTGACCCGGAAGTCAACTCATTTAAAATGTGGCAACTTCCCGGTTCTGTTAGAGTCCGAGAGTCTGGGAGTGATAGAGAGTAAGAGTCTCAGAGTGATGGAGGTTCTGAAGAAGTTCTAGAGTTGGAGAACTCTGATGTCTGAAGGAGAAAACTCTGATGTCTGAAGCCCAGAGTGCTTCCGTTGGAATACAGAATGCAGTGACGATGTTGGGATTATAATTTCTGTTTGAACACCACGTACGACTCTCTAAGGGTTTGGCAGTTCTCACGGAGACGCTGAAAGAGTCAGAAAGGAACCTACGCCGACGCTGATTCCATTGTCAACCAGGTAGAAGGTTCTATTTTCGACTAAGTGTACCGGAGGCCAGCTGATATCTGATGGAGCGTGCACGTTTTCTGGTCAAACAGATTAATTCCCTCACAAATCTCTCTGTAAGATAAATCTCCATTTCCATCTTAAACTCTGCTTTCTCTTAAAATCAGTACAGATATTTTAGAAATATCTGAAGCAAAGTCCTCAATCACCGCCGTGTGATCGAAGCTCATTATTTGTGAAACTTGTCTGTTATTATTTTCATATTTTGCCAAATTAATGTAAATGTTTGATGTTAAACTTTGATTCTGAAAATAAATGACCGCATTCATTTGATGGGTCAAAGATAATAACGTCTCTCGTTCGCATTTCTGTTAAAATTCAATGCACGACATTTACACAGTCAGAAAGATGAGGAACTCGTGAAAAGTATGTATATATTTCCCTATATGTCATACTACAGTTGGTGGCGTACGTACGTACGTTACCACTACAATTGGTGGCTCGTAACGTGCTCATAAATGACTGTGAATTCGTGTAAAGATTGATTTTATACATGTTGGCATGTTGATAAAATAACAGTTTATCAGCTGTGATTGAAACGCAGCCGGAGCTGCGCGCTTGGAGCTCGGCTCTGCAACTTTACGAAGCGAAACGCTGCATGTTTTTAAGCGTGTTTGTCTGTGGAGCTCAGGAAGCTCACAGAAAGCTGAAATAGTGTCATAA